>NW_009230843.1:0-268 GCF_000690835.1 Fulmarus glacialis
CCCGCCCCCGGCGATTTGGGCACGGCCGGGGGGATGCTGCTGGACCTGGCCGTCAAGCGCCCCGTGGTCAGGTCGAAAATCAAGGTAAACGCCCGCACCCCCGCCTTCTCTTCCCCGGTGATGGGGTGACCCCGCTTCGAGGGCAGGGCCCGGCTGGGGACGCTGGGTGACAACAGTCCCTTGGGCTCTCTCTGCTAGAGGTGGCAGCACCCGCCCCACACACCGAGAGTGGCTGGGCGGAGGATGGCCGCGGCACGGGGGGCCGCCC
>NW_009230843.1:374-20242 GCF_000690835.1 Fulmarus glacialis
CCAGTGCCCTTTGCCTTCCCTTATCCCTGCCTGGGACATGCTGCCCCTGACCTGCTTGGCTCAGGTCCCGCAGGAGCTCTGAACCCAGCCAGGAAGGACCAGCCCTGGCAGCTAGGAGTCATGCCCCACCGTGCGTGGGTGGATCTCGTTCCTTAACGTGGGGCCTCCTTAAACGGCCGCCTTCTAGGTTGTAGTCAAGCCTTTGCGAAGGGGGGCTGTGGTGAATCTTCCCACCACCCCTCTACCATCTTGACTTATCAAGATAACAGCTAGGAAAAGGTCCTCCTCTGAAGCTGTGAAATGCCATTGCCACCTTGAGGTGGACCTGCAGGCTTGGGTGAGATGAAGCAATTATCTGTCCATTAACTTTGCTGAAGAGCCTCGTACTGACTGGGCAGAGCCAGCAGAGCAGAGCGGTGATTTCCCTCCCAAAGCTGAGAAGGCAAATTGCTCATGGCTCCTCGTGGTACCCGAGAACCTAGGACCGAGCTCCCAAAGTGAGTGGTGATGCACATGGGGTGGGAGGACCATGACCATCTCTGAACATCCAGGGTTCCCCTCAGCAGAGCTGGAGCCAGGCCACCCCGGTGCTAGGAAGGAGATGTGTTTACCGGTGGCTAGTTAACACCTCGTTAAACGCTGGCTGTTGCTTTGCTGGATGGAGCTGTAAAAATTCCCACTGTCTCTGCTGGGACGACAGCCTTTCGGCTACCTCATTATAAATCTCATGATTAACGCTAGGTTTTCACCCTGCTTATATGCGGCCCCATGAGGTGGAGTCCTACCTGTTGCCCAACAGATGCTTCCCAGCCGGCTCCCCCTCTAGGTTCACACCTCGTGGTTTCGCAGCTGCCTTTTTTTTTTAATGTTTCTTTACAATTTCAGGTAGCGTTGCTTCAATAGTAAACGAAGGAGGGGGATCGGGAAAAATAATAATCAGGAAAAGTTTCAGGAAAAAGAAACCCCAGACGTATTCCTCTCTTTATGAAGAGCTTGCCCGGCTGCTATTTGACTTTAACCTACTTTGTATAATTTAACCTGGGCTATTAGCAACAGTCACAGCGAAACCTTGTTTCGGCAGAGTTGGGTTTTCTCAGTGTGCCACAGAAACTCCCTAAAAGCGCCACGAGAGCCGATGGTTGTGTGCGCGCAGTGCCGCCTGCTCCGCTGGCTTTCCCCTGGCCTGAGTGGCTAGTGGCGAGCGCGTCTGCTCCCCTGCGAATAATTAAACTAATAGCGAAGTATTTGCATCTTCCAGACATTAAGCCTTCCCTCTGAGGAACCTTAGTCAAGTTAGGTCATGGTGTTGGTGCAATATTTTTGGTGTTAGGAGCGGGAATGAGGAGATTAACCCCTAATGACTCTCTGACGTTAATTAACGAGCCAGGGAGACCAACGGGAGGAGATTAGTGCCATTGTTTCAGTCTCTGCTGAGTCAGCGCAATGTGCCTTGGTTTATCTCCCCAAACTTACCTTTTTTTTCCACCGCTGGCTGGTTTTCAGGGACCCACAGCAGCTGGAAGCGTGATTAGTGAAGGCACCACATGGGTACGACTTTGTCACACCAGGGAGGGCCTCCCGTCTCCACCCAGGATATTAGCTGAGCGCAGGAGCAAACACACATGCGGCCCCACAGAGAGGTGCTCGTAGCCTAAGCGCATGTGCTTGCGGACGTGGCTGGACAAGGGTCCCTGCCTCTGGAAGGTATCCTGCGCACAGGCTTTGCTTTAAGCCCTGAAGCCAAGCTGTCCAACGTCTGTGGCAGTCCCAAACCGTGCACGTTAAGTCACCCACCTGATCGCAAGGGAAGCGTGAAGGTTTCACCCAGCCAGAATCTCCCAAATGCTTTCACTTTTCATTTTGAATATCTCCCAAGCATTTTTTAACACAACAATAAGCCATCCTTCCTTATTTTGTTTTCTGTTAATCTTTGTCATGTCAATGCCTACTCACCCTGTCCTCTTCCATCCCTTAGTTCACCACCGGCACCTGTAACGATGCTACGGTGCATAGCTGCGAGCTGTGTGGCAAAGGCTTTCGCTTGCAGCGGATGCTCAACCGTCACATCAAGTGTCACAGCCAGGTGAAGAGACACTTGTGCACCTTCTGCGGAAAAGGCTTCAACGACACCTTTGATCTGAAAAGACACGTCCGGACCCATACCGGTGAGAACACGTTCCCCGGGGGCTTGCGGGCAGCTCTGGGTAGGTGGGAGAAGGGGTGAGATGGGACAAGGTTGGGGGGTGAGGGTAACCTGGCAAGACAATACTACAAAACCCAGGTAAACAACATTTGCAAAAAATAGTGGGGATGTGGTGGAGGAAAGGAAAAAATATGAGTGGACAGATAAAAGCCCTGGGATTAACGAAATCTGAGGAGAACTAATGAAATCCGTGTGAAGCAGTTTGGTGCATAAGCTGCCATCCAGGTCCGGTGTAGATGTGGCCGCGTGCTGCTGTGCCTGGCTCAGCGAGACCAGGATAACCCACCCGGGATAACCCACCCGGGAAAATTCACTGCACATTATTGCAAGTCTGGCATGTACCAGTGAGCACGGGCGGGCAGTGGATGAAAATGCTTTGCCCTCTAGAGGCAATGAGCAGCAGTTTCTTGTTTTTTTTGCGAACCTTCCCTGCTGGCCGTCCCACAGGATGGGGTTATGGCTTGATTTTGGCACCGTCTGGAGAAACCAGTGTGTGGTTCATGCTGTGCGTCCAGCTTCTTTAAGAAAACTAGGCAACACATCTAACTTCTGCTAAGCCTGCGTGCTGCATCCCTGCCTGCTTCAGGCTACCACCTCCCCCAATCCCCTTTCGGAGCCGTTTCCCTCTGCCCGTCCAGCCATCCAGATCAGTTTGGCCACCAGCCTAAACCAACTCTTGCCATGCAGGTCACAGCATGATTGAAAATCAGGGGCAACGCGTTGAAAATCTCCTGACAGCAGTTCCTGTAAAAGGAAGGGGGGGTAAAAAGTTGCCTTTAACCTGGACTAGTTCCCTCTTCCCTGCTTGCATCTACACCAGATGTACAGGCATAACCGAGGATGCTGTGATTTAAGCCCACGATGACACTGGAAGAAAGAAAAATCGTCCCTTCTCCCTTCTCACTCTTGCTGCCCAGTTGCTCCCCTGGGCTGGAGGGATGCCCTTTCTGTGGCCACTCTGCAGTGGGGTCGGTTCCTGAGCCCACCCCAAACACCGGCAGTTGTGTTTCTTTGAATCAGATCGGTTGCTTCAAATCCAGCTTACTGGTCACAGAAGTGCTTAACCTAACCTGGAGCAGGGAGAAGGCCACCTTTTTGTTTCTTTTTCTTCTTTTTCTTAGTGGAAGTGATGGCTTAAATCCCTATCAACCCCATCCTCACCAAGCAAGACGCTTTCTGGCAGGCCAAGCTGGCTGTGCTCAGGAGGCTTTGAATTTGCGCTGTAGGGCACCCGGAAGATGCATCCACCACATCTGCCAGGCACGTTCCAGCTTTCCACGTTTGCGTTACCTGTGGGACCTGCCGATTATTTGGACTCGCTCTGCAATGTCCCTTTTTTGGCTTAGGCACCATTAACCAGGCGCACCTCTAGAGGCGACGCAAGTATGTTGGTGGGCAGGAGTTGTTTCTCAGCAATAGAGCTCACAAAAACAATGCTGCCCATTTCGATGGGAAAGCATTGGCCGGAGCCAATGTTTTGGACTGTTTTGGTTTGCTTGCAAGGCTTTCATGTGGAAAGGAAAGCTGCTGGCTGCGAGCAGGGAGCTGCCGCTGGTGTGTGGCTGAAGTGTGGAGTCGGTGCTTCTGAAAGAAGTGATTTTTCAACCTGTCCCCTCATCCTTTGAGATTCAGAAACTAAATCCAAGAGGGTCTCTGTTCAGAAGCTAAAAATACGTGTATGTTGTGGCAGGTAGGGTTGAACTGGCCATGCAGGAGTGGAGCCAATTCTGCGAAACTCTGGAAGGGAGGAAGGATCTTCATACTGGACAGGAGTGAAAACCCAGTCCTGGAAATGTGAATCTTACGGTTAGATTGTCCCCAAATTTACTAGAAGAAATCTGGCGTTACTATTTCTCCTCTCCAGTGTAAAGCCAGGATGAACACTCACATATATTGTATTTGCCTGGTGCCTTGGCTCATGGAAGGGGATGAAGGCTGGCTGATAGTGTTTCGGCATGTATCTTTTCCAGGCTGAAATATGGCATCTCTGAAAGCGGTGGCCTTTTTTATGTCAAAGTTGATTGCTGTTCAGGAAAGCTGGGCTATATTTGAATGTTAAAAAGTAGACAGATAAGCTGGAAGTGGTAGTCTTGGCTTTATTTTGTAGCTACGGGTGTTCATCTACATGTGCTTCACTGAATTTTGGTGTTCCAGTGGAAATTGTTGTGCAGTGTTTGTAACCAGACTGTGCAACAGTAGGGTAGTGTCAGACAGAGTGAAAGCCAAATGTCCCAGTCTAGCTTCATGGCATAAGCAGACTTAAACATTAAAAAGTAACTAATATACACAGTAATATCAAATTTTAAAATGATTCCTAAGTAATGAACAGGTTCACACAGCCCTGATGGGCTGTGCCATCCTGGTACTACCCCTCTTGTGCTCGCACTGGTGCCTGTGGAGCACTGTTGGCATCAGAAACCAAGGATGGGTGAAGGTTTAAATTGCCTTCAGATGAGCACGAAATGGCACCCAAAATACTCTTTGTAAAATATACATTTTTGTGTGTGAATTCTAATGAAGATTTGGAGTCTCTTTCCAATTGCAGTTTAATGTAACTGAAGCAGTCTCACAGCAGCAGTAGGTGTTAGGAAACTTTAGTCTTGATAGTTTAAGCCAGTGCACTGGGATAACCTCTTTTTACAAGACTTGCAAAAATGCAGTCAAGATGCTGCTTATTGGAACTTCTAATCTGTTTGGATTTCTGGTAGAAAGATCAGTAGCTGAGAGGTGAACTTAACACAATCCGATTAAAAGTTACAACTGTCTGTGTGAACGTGTGTGCTTTGCCCTTTTTTGCCTGGCTATTACTCACCATAGGTCCAATCTTCCACACACTTGCGTTTTACCTTTCACTGGGAAAAGAGAGGCATTTAGGTAACTCCTTGCATCAGTTTTAAGGCTGGTCCTTGCTTGAAAACTTACTGAGCTAGTCTAGTAAGTAAAATCACAACTTTTTTAGTTTTTTTCAAGTGTCGATAAACCCTCAGCTATTTGTCATTCAAGTACTGGGAGGTGGTTGTTCTTAAATCAGTGCTGATCGGTGGTAAAATGGATACTCTTTACGGCTCAGTATTTTTATAATGTTGGTTGTCTGTACTGAACAAAACTGCTTGGGCATTCAAATCACAAGCCAGCCCCTTCTCCCTCCTCTGGAGACACACATACTTATTTCTTTCATCTTTTCTAGATGAAAGAAATACACTTCTTTTCTAGAACTTGAGCTTGTAATCTCAATCATCACATCTATAGTCTATGAAAACGTTCTCACTCATTTGAAGTACTGTGATTGCTGTGTGTTCATGTTGGGCTGCCGTTCACTGAAGCCTCATTAAGCTTTGCTCACTAAAAGAGAAAAATTAACATCTTACTGAGAGACAAGATTTCATTCATTATAAAAGCCAAAATGAAAGGTTAGCTGAAACTGATAGTTTTACCTAATCACAGGACTTCAGAAAGTCAGGGCCGTAAAGGAGTAAGTTTTGCAAGAGTGGGTAACGGCTTCTTCTTTAGGAGCAAAGTGCCGATGGGCACCTGTTATCCTCAGTATCTGCCTACCTCTTCTCGAAACATTTCTAGGTTTTCTATTCCTAAATATATCAACCCATCCCTGAAAATTTTAGCCTGAAAGTAAGATGTTTTATTTAGGCAGTTAGTTCCTTGGGCTAGTAGCTCCCTGCTGCGAGGTATTTGCTTAATATGTGGTAGGCCAGAGCCTTGCTCTTAGCCGGTTCCTTAGTTGGCTGTAAGAAACACAAATCAGAATAGTAATCGCTGTCTTTTAATGTTGCAGGAATTCGTCCTTACAAATGTGAGGTTTGCAACAAAGCCTTCACCCAGCGCTGTTCCCTGGAGTCCCACCTTAAGAAGATTCATGGCGTGCAGCAGCAATACGCCTACAAACAGAGGCGAGATAAACTTTATGTGTGCGAAGACTGCGGCTACACGGGCCCCACGCAGGAGGACCTGTACCTGCATGTTAGTAACATTCACCCCGGAAGCGCTTTCCTGAAAAAAACCTCAAAAAAACTTGCAGCGGTTTTGCAAAACAAACTGAGCCCTGTCCTGCAGAGGAACTCCAAAGATGACGACAAAGATGAGTAACACAGTGGATTACAGTGGTCTAAAGGAATGAAGTTTACATGTAGGACTATATATATATATATTATTTTTTTAAAAACAATTTTGAAAGAAATCCCTGAAATGAAAGGGATGCTTTTGTTAACGGGACTCTCTTGATATTGGTAAAACCTCAACTTGAAAGAAATATTCCCGTATATGATGCAAACATCAGACCTTTTTATCTGGCCAAAAAAAAAGAAATGGAAAACTTGGAAGAGGCTGTCACCTCTTGGATGGAGTATTTACTGAACTGACATTCAGGCAACCTGTTTTCTGTTTCAGTCTACCACACATCTGAGTGGCCACTGACAAATAAGTTCACCTTTCCCCAGTGTACTTTGTAAAGATAATAACCATTACCTCCCGTACAAATTACTTTTGAGAGGTTTGGGTGAAAAGTGCCGTGTAAGAGCAGCTACTAGTACATTGTTCTATGCAAAATGAATTAAAATGGACTTGAGAACAGGAGTACACTGTATTGGTAAATAAGATAAAATGTGCAAATAACCTTAATTCTGCCCCCTGTGCAGTACACTAACAATTTATGGAAGCATGATCCAAGGTGAGCTGAAACTTTTTTTAAAGGATGCAGAACTTTTTTCTCCCAAACTTTCTCTACTAGCAAATGGCAATTTTCCAGGGCAGACTTAACGGTCGTGTTTTAGGTACTTTAAGCTGTGAACTTACTTTTATCATGTTTAGATTTAAGTATAACCTTAACTTGGATGTTCCTGGACTTGTCATGCTCACTTTGGGGTTTATTACCACATCCTTTTAACATATATCAATATCAACCCAGAAACCCAAAGAAAACACTTTAATGACTTGAAGATATGTATTTTCTGTCATGATGAAATGCAATTTTGTGTGTATTTTATGGTGTGTATGTGTGTGTGTGTTTGTTGGGGGGATTTTTTTCTTTTTAATGATCAAGTACCTGTTCACTAATACTACAGAGCAGTGCAATGCAGTGAAGAGGGAGACTTACCCTGTCTCTGCCTCATGAGATCAATGCAAAACTGGAGGCACGAATCTGGCCTCCTATCTGTAACCACTGTCAGTTTAGAAGGCTCCTAGTGAGACTGATGCTACAAGGGAAGGAGGTGGCAAGGATGATGAGGAACTAGTACTATGTCTCTGTGCTTTTGGACTTCCCCTATAGTCCTACTTCAGCTCCTTTTGACCCAGGACAACCAAGTGTTGTGAATTTAGGGATTTAAAAAAAAGGGGAGAGGGATGCCCATAACTGATGGCGCTGAAACCACCTCATACTTTAAGACTCTTCAGAAGCTGCTGCAGCCTTTACTGGGCACTTGGGTGTCTACGTTAGGAGCGACAGGGTCGGGGGGTAACTTCCTCAGCAACCACAAGGTACTCTGGTCCAAGCGCATGTTATTCATCTGTCTCAACTTAATGGACACAGCTGCTAAACAGGTTTTACGTCAACTTAAATGCATAACAGTTAATGGATTTCATTTGTAAATTCCAAAAATCTATTTTGTGCTCAAAATAAAGCTGTACATTTGGGGAGGATATGCTGTATTCTATATATATTGAAACAACAGCTGAAAAGTAACCCACCTAAAATACAGAATCATAGCCAGGACCTTCATAGTCATTACTACTAAAATGATAGATTCTGAGCATCTCTGCAAGAATCGTAAAAATCTTCTCAATTTGCCTCAGTTTTGTACAGGCATCTGCTTGGGTTTTTGTGGGGAAAAGCTTCTAGGGGTTTTAAAGCATTTCTAATGATATTAATACTTTATTCAGCACAACTGTCGGTGCTTGGGACCTTGGAAACGAGGATAATAAAGTGATGCTACTGTGTAAAGAACAAACTTGTCATCCTATGTAACGGGAAAGTTTGCAGAATACTTTAATGGAAGTTCATGGGTAAAAAAGCATCTAAGGTGAATTAGAAGATCCTTACTTTGGAAAAAGAGCTAAAGCCTGTGCACTGATCCCCAGTTCTTCTGAGATCATGCCATTATAACCAAATAGTATAAATGGAAGGTTGCTTACTTTGATCGAAGCTTGCATAATTGCAAATACATTGACAAAATTGCCTGGCTAAGAAAAGCGTTAACAGCTGGTTCAGCTAATTGTGCTGGCGACACTCCCCTCAGTGAGGTCTCAGTCATGAAACAAAACTGTTGGGTTGAGCGCCTAGGTGGGACTGTGGAGTAGAGCCCATCTGAGCAAAGTAACTAGCGTTCACCTAACTGCAAAGGATTTGTGTGCTTAGCTCTACTGAAACCTCAGCCCTTACACTGGAGCAGTGGAGTTGCAGCTGAAACCCTCCCTATCTAGCTGGAGACACATTTTTTGTGTGTGTGCGGGGTTTTTTTTTTCTCCTCCCCAATTGCTTTTGATTTCCCTCCAATATCGCTGCCAAAGCATGTCCCTGCTAAAAGAACTACAGACACATTAAGGTGGTTCATCTACGTGATCTCAGTCAAAGAAAGCGTTCACTGCAACAGAGAAAAGCAGCAGGTAATAGTACTCAGAAGGAAAACTGCTTTGGACAGAGAGCAAAGCTCTGACAAACTGGATGGTATAGCTGGAGTAACTGCCCTGATTGTCTGGCTGGTTTTTCTGCAGAGGACAGATACACCCTGTAGCAGATGCCTTGGGCATGTCAATTTAACAGTCTGGCAAGTTAGTTTAAAGTGATCACAAAGTGGGTTTGCATGACATTGGCAATGGCCATCTGCCAGTTCTGTTACGGGACAAAACTGGCACTAGCTTGTGCCTGTACAGAAATGTTCCAGTGCTCACACAGGGATGCCGGAGGCAGCCAGACTTTCAGAAGTCCTAGACACCAGTAACTTCCACCGCTACTGTCTTTGAAGGCTGCCTGCCTTCTCCTAGCTCTCTGATGGTACAGACTCATCAGAGACTTAAAGATAGGTTTACAAACTAACATTGCTAGTGAAGCTGGCAGCCTTCCTCAGACACAAGGCTTTTGTTAAACAAATGAACACAGGTGAAGCGAACAGGTGCCCACACTGCCCAGGCTCCAGACTTGTCCTTATTTACCGGAGGCAGGATGTCACTGAAATCTTACACGGTTCAGAGACATCTAATGGCTGTATGATGCACTGATGAAGAAGGCAATTGCACCCAAACATTGCCCAACTGTTCCACGCTCTCTTGATTTATCCAATCCCAATCAACGCAGGGAATTCGGCACGTTTTATCACCTCCTGCTTCTGCCCAGGGCATCTTACGTCTTGCTTATGCCCACCCTCTTTGTATTCATGGAGCTATCTTTCACAGAAAATTGACCATGTTCAGTAACGTTGAACCACCCACTTGCTAAAATTCTGTGATGTGGGAAGATACTTGTAAAACAGGTAGAACTTCTGAGCGCTCACGCAGCGTCGTCGTGGTTAGTCATCTCTAAACCCAGTTTCTCAGTCTCTATGTTTGTCTTTTTAGATAGAAATCTAATTAAGCACAGAGTAATCATACCATCACCAGACTAGGTTTGAATAAGCAAGTACCACTATAACCAAGTTTCATTGCACAGGTTTCCACAGTTCAGTACTCTGAAGGAGCAGAGATTAAGCACTATAGAGGTTTAAGTTTCTTCAGCAGCAAGCCTGCCCATTGGTGTTTTTAGGTATGGTTCTGGCTGATTTTCTTGAAGCTTATGGGTTGGCTGTATTTTTATTTGTAATCTGCAGTGTTATTATGAAAACTCATACATACAATTCAGAGAAAACAAAGAGAATGAGGAAAAAAGCTTTCCAGGTGTGCAACACACAAAGCAGTATCGCCTGACATCATCAAGGCTTATTCATAAAATCAAGCCTATAGACAGAGAAACAAGCTTCAAAAATAAGTATTCTGTTTTAGAACATCTATTCACAAACTTATTTGAAAAAAAAAAACGCACCCCCTCAAAAAACCCCCAAAACCCCAGTCAGCAGCTCTTCATTCCTCAGAAGGCCAGGCTTCTGAAGTCACAAGCCTGCTTTTATAAAGAAACTTACTCGCGTTGGCAAACGCTATAACTTGACACTGGAGATTGTTCCACGTGGGTAGGCTCCTTGTCCACTCAGACCCACACCAAAGTCAGGAGAGCTCAAGATAGTTGCAGACTTGGCCCGCCCAGAGACTCACAACCTAAGGCACAGAGCCCGCTTACACTCTCACAGTTCTTTTATGTGGGCTATGCAGCCTGTTAAGAAACCTGCAGGAGGAGCCAGTAGAAGTAGTCAAACTTCCTACCTTTCAGAACACTTGCTGGAAATTTCTAAGTGCATAGGTTACAATTCTGCTCCTCTTTTGCTAGGCCACTTCTTTTAAATGATCACTTTGCCTTAGTATTTTAAGTAAATGCTCATGAGAACTCTGGTTATAATTCTTAGCACAGTTTTTCCAGTTGTTGCTGTAAGAAAAGCCACAAATAGTAACTAGCCTGTTAATAGATACCTTTGAGATGAGCAAGAACTAAGCTGACTGAAACCCAGTCTACTAAATTCATTTGTTTATCGTTTGCATTTCTCTCAGCTCAGACAATGCAGATGTCATTTTGCTTTAGTTCACCAACTTCATTTTCAAAGTCTCAGTTCTGCAACAGTTTTTTTCTCAAAAATGACAAAAGAAGGATGATTTGATTGAACAGTTTTACTTGATAATAGAAACTTTCCTATCAACCTCAGGTTGTATAAACTCTGTGGGGAAAAACAGATTAAGTCGGCTTTGTCCTGCCAGGTCCACTTAAGTCACCTACAATGTAAGCAAATACACATTCCCCACTCCAATTTTTCTTCGGTTTTTTTTGAGGGGGAAAAAAACCCTGATACTAAGAAATAGCCAAAGTTACTCAAAAAAGAATACGTATTCAAATGGAAGATTTAAACAAAGGATTCTTGCTTTGGCTCTGTGCTCAGACCACTTGCCTCTGCATAGCTTAGTTTGGGTCAGTTTCTGTCCATGTACTCTTCAAGGCGCAAAAGCCACTTATTCCAGTACTGAGAGCACAGATTGGGATCCATGAAATGCGGATGCGCAGGGGAGCCATTCTTATAGGCAACCACAATGAGTCCACAGCTAACCTACAGTTAAAAACAGAAGGCTGTCAGAAATTCAATGTTAATACGCAACTTCAATCAGCAATTCTGAACGCTAAACCTCGTTGCAAAACATCATCCTTAACAGGTAAGTACCTTAAATAAGAAATAGAGAACAAAAAGAGCAATAATTTACCATAAAATACTTGGAGACTAACATTCAAACGCTGAGAGTTCAAAGCTCTGACTGACTTTAGTGAAAACTGGAGGATTCAAACTCTATCAGAGTGACAGGGTCTATTTAAACCTTGCATGCTGGTAAAATTCCCAGTGACTGATGAGGTTTTGCCTGGGGTCACATAACCAGACTGATGCCATTCTCCAGCATCAATCTGAATGGAAATGGTTACTTAGGAGTGTTCCAACATCCTTCATACTTGACAAACAGCTCTAATCCAAACCCACACAGATACTGGGGTGAAGAGAAAGTGGTGGGGGACAGGAGGCTAACAGCAGAATTCTAGAATTACTGCCTATATTTCAGTTTGTAAGGACCGTGTCTGTTAAGTGCTAGTGTTTACTCATCTTCATAATATTCTAGAAAGTCCTCTGAAGAACCTATGAATTACCCTGCTCTCTTCTGCTTTATATTTCCCCCCTTCAGTGCTTTGTATTGAAATAACAACCCTTCAGGCCAAGCAGGCCTGGCTAGAATTGCGTTTGGAGTCTTTAAAAACATTATTACACTGTCTTCTGATTAAGCGATTGACAACACACTGCTTTCCTCTGAGGAAGCACTGTACAGCTTCCAAACACTTTAAGTAGATCACTTAGTCCCTCGTTTGCTAGTGGGATAGAGCAACACATGACGTAAGCAATGCCCTCCCACCCCATTTCCCTGTTCGCATGCTCTTTTGCTTTACTACTTCTCCTCTCCCTTCCTCCTACTCTTGACACAAGCAAAAACCACATCGAACAAAGCACTGGGGGTTGCCCAGATGCCAAGTCACTGTGAGTTCATCTGACCTCCTAAAGAGGCTGAGCATCTCTCGGTCCCACTGAGCAGTTCCTTAAAACCACTGAAAATATACTGCTGACAGGCAAAAGCAGCAGGATTAGCAAGAGTAGTGGAGTTATCTCACAGTATGTCAGCTTAACCTGATCCAAGACTGGGCCCCTTTGTTACAAACCCTACCAAGAGTTCCATGCTGGACAGCAGGTGCTAAAGGCAGTGGGGAGAAATGAAAATAATGTGGGCGCTGCTGCTTGCCTTGGCAGGTAGCAGGCCTACTGACCTGGAAGTCATAATTAGCATCATGATTTATGGCTCCAATATATGCTGCAACCTGTAATGGGTTGTCAAAAGTATTCTTCAGAGACGGCTTTGGTTTCTCTGAAGTTTTCCAGTCAATCACACACAATTGGCCTCTGCATAAGAGAACAAGATAGGACAATATTTTAAACTTAAGTTTAGTCATAGTAAGAAACAAGGGATGGGACAGCAAAGAAAGTCGTATCACTCTTAGCCTGTTTCACCCTGATGTCATGTTGCTCATTATTATGTCTAAGTAAGTCTCTTCCACACTGGTAGTTTAGATCTCAAAAATCAAGACATACTAATACCTGCTGCAGTTCCTGGCAACTGCTGAGGAGCACTTAACCGTGCCCCGCTCATACCCTGCTCCAGTAAGGAATTCTCCACAAGAAACAACAGCACTTCTATCATCGGGTTCACCTCTGAGTTCATCCATTTCACTGCTCTTAGAGATCTGTCCAGCTTCCCCCCAACAGCTCACCAACACACCTGCTCCAGCTTGGGACGCAGCCTCCACGCGCCATGGAGCACTACGCAACACTGGCATTATCAGGTTTCTTAGAGAACCAGTACCTCACCGATACTTAGCCACGCAGTCTACCAGGCCCAAATACTGAAGAGTCTCATGCTGAACTGCGCTTTCCAGAGCTTTCACTTCGCTGATATCTTTTAAGACATGTTGCGCACTTGATAAGTATCCGGAAATAGCAACATCATCTCTCTGCTCCTTAGTTGCCATCTCTTCAGACAGGAATATAGATTCCAAAGCTGCATGAAAGAGCTCTCCTTGGAGGAAAAGATCTAAGAAAAATGTGAAAAAACCCCCACATTTTAGACACTACTCATAATACCCGATAGACTTGTATTCTAGATATTATACAACATAGCTCTTAAACCAGTCCTGTTTTTTGTACTGAAAGCTTGAGGATGTGGAAAGGAGAAGGGAATGAGACAAAAAAATAAATTAAGTGTCAACAGTGAAATTAGTATCTCATATTAATGCTTACTTTACTTTTTTTGTCTCACTAATTACTCAGAAACAAAATATGATTTTTAATTTATTGTTTATTCAAAGGTACTTGTGAATTTCTATGAATTAAAAATATTATTGTAGGCAGCTTTTCCTGCATTTGCTTCTTCTGCTGTATTGGTTCATTTGAATGGAGCTAATCTCCTCCTGAAATGGGTGGGCATAGCTCTAGGAATAAGGGCTTATCTCAGAAACGATTCCAAGAAAGAGAAATTTTATGTAAGGTTTGTTATGCCACCTTATTCACTGAAGTGCTTAGTAACTCAAAAAGCATAAACACAGGATATTCAGTTTTAAAAAGCATAATAATTCATGTAAGGAGCGCTTGGGTATTTATCAACCTTGCTAGAAGAGGCTACCTACTATCCCCCAGGTCCTCCCAGATCCCCTTCAGTCCTACAGCTTGGAGGAAGTCACCTTTGTAGGTCTTACGAAATGAAAACCTCTAAATGCACGGCAGTTTCGTAGAAGAAACTGGATAAACTAAATACTCACTGAAGAACTTCAACATAAACAGCAAGACACATAGGTTTTTAAACACTCAAGATGATACGATTTCATAATGCTTGCTTCCATCTCGTTACAAAGTACCTTTGTACCTGCAAACAGGCTCAATAACATCAGCTGGAAAATATCTATTTGTAAACAAATACTAGCAAATAGAAAAATAAAGGAGATGCAGATAGGATAGACCAAAGAATGTCTACATTCTAATCCCCATTTCCCACACATTTCTGAATCCATTTTAGTGGTCCTAGAACAAAGATGAGAGCTTAAATTCATTGATAACAGGCATTCTCATAATATGCTCTCGCCCCTTGAAATGGAAACAACTTAATGGCTTTCCAAAACACTTGAGCTGTAGGCCTGATACTGCAGCTATGCTAGCACGTCCTAGCCAGCTATCCAGACTATTGCTTCTACTTTGCAATCACACTGTGGTTACTTACTTTTCTTGTACTCTGCAAAACCTTCTTCTCCAAGTTCCAGTATCATTTTCTGCTTCCACCTTTCAAGATAAAAGGCTTGCTGCGGAGAAATAGTCTGTTGAAGAATACGGGTAACGCTGGGCATTTTTGTTTTTTGTAAAGCAATTTTTATGGGGAGGTTTGAATCACTGTTGAGAAGGGGAATTCTCTTGTTGGGGTTTATTAAAGGAACCCAGGTCTTGGGAGTTTTTGTTTCAGCTTTAACTGGAGGTCTGTGTTTATCTAGTGGCCCACATAACAAATTATCTTCTTCAAATATTGTCTCTGCTGTTTGGGCACTGGTTTTGTAAGATGTAACAGAGGAGACCAAGTTCTTGTACTTTTCTTGGTCAACTTGTTCATAACTGTTCACTTTTTTCTTCTTACTGTAAAGACACGTGGATGTAGCCAGACACATATATGGGAATTGCTTTTGGCAAAAAGGTATTTGAAAAAGCATTTCCAATTTCTCCGGTCTTCTGGACAGTAGCTGTAGGAAATTCATTCTGACAAGAAGCATTTGTGAGTAGTTAGAGTTTTCTTTCTTCTGTTAGAAACAGTCTGTAGGTTACCATATTTTCCCCCTGTGGAAGAAGAAATTTGTGATTTCCAGAGTCATAAAACTCTACCATCAATCTATTTTTGCCCTTTGCCAAACAAAGAACTGCTATGGTCATAACGTGTCTTCATACACTTTATGCCAACAAAACTCCTTTAGATAAATAATACAATAAGAGAAAGAACCAATAAGCAATGAAAAAAGGAAATTATCCCGAAAAGAACGGGTGCTGGTCCGCAAAAACTGAAACAGGGCAAACGCATAAAGATGTTGCAAGTAGCAAAAGCTGCAGCAGAAGATGCTCTTACAGCAATAGTATCAGAACTGTGATGCAAGTAGACACAAAAAACCGATCTGCAACAAACAACCCCCCAAAAGAGGGAGGGGGAAATAAAAAAAAAAGGCTATGCAGAAGAGAATGAAGCAAATCCATTGTTGTGAGGTATTAAAACCATTTAAGTTTATAGTGAATGCCCAAATTAAGGGGATTGTGGGGACAAAGTCCCTTTTGGAGAATAAAACCATGTTTTTCTTTTGTATACCTAGGACAAAGCAGACAGCAGCAGTGTATGCATTCTGAAACTGGGAGACCCAAGGCTGGGAAAGCCAAAGAGAAACCAGATGTACCGCAAGTATTTTCAGATTCAAATAAATCTTTTAAAGATCAGAGTAAAATATAAAAGTATTCTTCTAAACTGAATTTCAAACATAGTTGTGTTCTAAGACACTTAGAAAGTTTAAAAGAAAACCAGCATACCAGAATTATTGCTCACAGCACAGCTTTCACAACTGCATTGTAACTGCAGTGCTAAGTTCTAGGAAAGTTTATACACATGGATAAAATGTAAACACTTGAATAGTGGCATTTACATCAATTTACTAAATACTTGCAGAATTGAAGCCCTATTCTCCTACTGAAATTTATCTGCTTACCATTACAAAGCTCCCTTCCATCCACTGCAAACAAAGAATACAGGCAATGCACATTGCCAACTAACATCAGCATTTTGTTCCTGAAAATACTTAAACGTCACTCTTTTCTTTCCCCACACTTCTTACACAGCATTTCACACACTGCCCAAACCGTAGGCACGACAGAAAACAAAAACATAGTAGGAGGAGTTATTTTGTATGGACAGATCCTGCGCTCATGCAGAACTGCAGTGACACCAATGTGTGGGTGCAGGCATCTGTCACACAGAACAGTTTGCAAAAATGGGGCTGTATTGGCTGCAGCTGATTAGATCAAGGCATCTTGTAACAAGAGGCTGAGACCTTGGACTCAGGTTCCATAAATACTGTTTTTCATTTGTGAAGGACAAAACCTCCAGCTGTAAAAGTTTAATCAGGAGTAGGCAGATACACTGCTTTTTTTCTTTACTGGCTTTACATTTCCACACTGACTTTGTATGGTTTGGGCAAATAATAAGTGTTCTGTAACCTGATGGCATGTAACCTGATACAAAATTAACATGTAAAAAGCAAATCCGAACCAGAAAAACACAATTAGGAGGGATCAGAACTTTGTGTCACGTAGCATTGGCATTTCTGACTCAGTACCAGGTGCCCTACAGTCAGATTTGCCATACTGTTGTTAGATGATCTCACTCAGTCTTCAGTAAGGATTTCCTATAATTACAATGCATATCAATCAAAATAGTTAATTATTTTAAAACTGTTCCATGGCCTATAAGAGAGTAACAGAGGAAAATAATAAAAGTACCAACTAGTTAATTCTGCTACTGACTTTTTACAGTCTGATTAGATACAAAGCAAGCTACCTTACATGGGAAATCTTACCATTTAAGATACTTTGAACGTGTTCACTTCCCTTTTTTAATCATTACATTACATTTAATATCAAACCAAATCTAAATCTGCTTTCCTTATGCAGCAGAACTGGGCCAGGTGCAGTTGCACCTGTTTTTTTATTTTCCAGTATTCAACAGCAAGAATGGACATGACCCTCTAAGCGTCCTCCTGACCTTCAGATTCCTGTCAAAACTACTCTCCTGCCTGCACATGAGAAAAGCGGAGTCAGGTGCATTACGAAAGGACAAACCAGATGATTTCAACCATTTTATTGCCACAAAAGAATGCAAGTTTTGCCAAAAAATAGAACAGCCTGCTTTAGGCAGGTTACACAGCAGCAAGAAATTGGACTGTCTATGTTCTGTAACTTAAGTTCTGCCCGGCTTCATTTCATGGACACGTGCAGAAGTTTTACAAATTTAGGTGAAAATTTTACAAATTTAGGTGATTTTATGTTACCTCTCATTTCTTATGTGATGTCAAAAAGCTGTTTCTACAGCTTGCTAGAAATTTGTAACAGCATAAAGAGGTACTTTTTATGAAGTATACATGTTTCAATTTTTCAGTTCTCCTTGGGTTTTCAGTCAGTGAATTTTGTATGTCTTCACTATTACTACCAATTGTTCTAATAAATTTTTAAGAAGCTCCCCATGTTTTGTCATTCGGCTATCATAAAGCAGCTCACTTCCGCAAAGCTGCTATGCCAGGATTTACAGCAACTCATTCTTCTCAAAAGACTACCACATTTTTTAATGGATTTTTCGGTGTTGGAATGGGATCAGTTACCTGACAGAATCTGCCTCTTACTGAAAAAGAAGTAACGAATGATGTTAGCACATTACAACAGGTGTCAGTTTGCTGCAGGAGGTAACAAAAAGCAGTAAAAGCAGCAAAGGGATACGTAAAGGTCAGGCTTTAATACCATAAGCTTCACCGTATTTTTTCATCATAAAAAGCAGTGCAGAAAAATTAATCTCTCCTCTCTTGGGATTTAGCTGTAAATAGAGCTGCTGCAACTGTGATTTAAAATAAAACAGGAAAAAAATACTTTTATTCCAATGTAATAGTATCCAAGCTTGTAGTTTCTCAGGCTATTCTTTGATGACCATTAATATGCTTACCCGAGTGTATTAATCAGAACAGAATAAACACTGGGTCAATGACTGTGTATTTGTTACATTAGCCAGAGCACAAAAGAAAAAATTTATTCTGGCTTTGTATTAGCTACAGGAAGCAAGATGATACCTGATTCAGCATAAAGTTCACTTGTAGTGAGCTGCCCCCTCAATATTTTTTAAGGAATAAATTTATACCAGATCAGTGTATTGAATCATGGGGCTATTAAAATATGCAATATTATGAGCCCTAGAGCTAATTTACTATAACACTGATGCCGTGTTTCAGTAACGTCTAGTATGAATTTTGAATTAACAGCCTGTATTGTTCTGGAGTAATATCTGTGGAAATGTTTGTGCACTCTGTCGACTGAACCACCAGGAAAGGGAGTTTGTCAGCTGCTGTGCTGTTCTACAAAAGGAAAGAGGTTTTAGAATTGCTAAGAAACAAAGAATGCTTGTATCTAGCGGAATAAAGAATCAAGTGTTTTTCAATAAATCACAGTGGCATTTCTGTGCAAATAACTTACATTTACAAGAAAGAAATGGAGTTGAAGTGGTCTGGATCTACTCTCACACATAAAGAACAGAATTTAATTGATATTTCTCTCTGGGGAAGTGTCTTCATTCTCTCTGAAATGGTTTGTGTTCGAAGACTAGTAGAATTGCTTCAAGTATTGCATGATGAGCCACACTGGAGAACTGAACACAAATAAAATAACCTGGGAGGGAAAAAAAAAAAAAAAAAGAAGACAGACTTCTCTTAAGTTTCCCAAGCTAGTTTACTTTGCAGCTCCAACAACAACTGCACTAACACAACCGAGTAACATTTTCCAGGACAGGAATGAGTGGCCTAAGTGAGGGTTACTTAAGAAAATGTTCACATCCATAAAAACCTTCCTCCAACTATGGTTTCAGACAATAATCAGTATAGCTTTTTCTCCACAATCACCTATCAAGCAAACAAAAGCACTAGTTTACTTCAGAGATAGTAAGAAAGAGCACTACTAAACATAGTTACAGATCTGTTGCCCTGTGTCCCTAATTTGAGGAGAGCAAATCCACTGATGAAGGTATTTTAAGTTAACATCACAGGCTTTTCTCTGGGAAGAAGTATTACTATTTGATGTAGAAAGGCAACAGTAACCAATCTTCTTGGTTGGAATGACCACTTTCTCTTTTTTCTGGTTACAGCTTAATAATGGAGGGCTTTGACAGCTATATCACTTTCAGGACTTCACACACGTGCTCATTCCCTGGCCCCAATCTCTCTTGGTTCCTTGCAGCTTGTAAGCTAAATCACTGAACATATCCAGGTTAAAAATACACCTCCCTCTTTTGGGAAGTTAAGAGCATGGGGAGAAAAAGGAGATTTAAATTTAGCAACCCAGTTTTAAGCACAAGCCCACAGACCTACACCAGACCAAAGGGACAACAAGCTTCAGCACTGGGAAGGGAATTAGTGGGAAATAGGGTTGTAACACAAAGTCAGCATTTTCAGCAAAGCATTCTGTGAAAGAGCTGGCCTAATATTGGTGACCAGCAAGTGCCCTCGGGCAGACAGACAACCTTTCTGCACACCGGCTGCCTGAAAATCCCAGATAGCGCTGCATAGCCCACGCTTGTGCAGGGCTTCCCTCTCACTCCTTCAGGGATAAGTCATTCTGGACAAGAAGCCCCGCTCGATGCCGGCCTGCCCCTCTGCCTCAGCGGGCATACCCAC
>NW_009230844.1:0-3107 GCF_000690835.1 Fulmarus glacialis
CGGTGTTTTGGGCGTAGGGACTGGGGGCTCCGCGGCCGTAGCCGGGCGCCCGCACTAAGCGAGCTCCGCTCCCTGGCTGGATCCCGCCAGCCAGCGCGTCGGGGAAGGTCACCGGGGGCAGAACTTCATCTCGGTGCTCGAGCTCTGCTCTAATGCGCCTTGGAAGCTAGTACATTTGCGACAGAGGACACGGGGCTTGTGGAATAGCCTGTTTGGAGGTGTCGCTACAAAACCGATTTCCTCTTCCAGCGTGCGCGAGATTTCCACGGCAAAACAGATCTGCAGAATGAGCAAACCCCCTTAGAAACAAGGCTTCTTTTCTGTGCGCCCCAAAGGCTGCCGGTAATTGGCTGAGTTGTACAAATGAGCAAAAGCGGCTTGGTAGAGCAGCCTTTGCCTTGATGCCACAGGCATGCTGTGTGGCATGTTTACAACTCGGAAAACTCTATTTTCTAATTCACCTCTATGGTCTGAACTTTGGTGTGGTTAAAGGAAAATTCACCGCTTGGCTTCCTCCCAGAAAGGAGGGAGGGAAAACAAGCCAGAAAGAAATTACAGCGTTTCAAAGGTGAGATCTAAATAGGTGAGTCTGTAGTTATTTAACTTCCGAGAGAACCTCTTCCTACTCCTATGGAATGCAAATGGTTTTGCAGGTTACTGCAGAGGGAGCAGGCCTAGGACCGTAGGTATTCAGCACTGGTGGTAGAAAGGTGGGCATGGAAATATTCTTCTGAAAGAAGAGCAGGAATACAGTATTCAGGAAGGGAAAACACCTTTTGAATACAATACAATACAATAAGTGCTACGTATGCTTCCTCGCCGTTTGTAAGCAAGAACACTCTGGTAAGAAAGTAATGATAGGAAGTACCGAGTGTTGTATTGTCATAATACAATAGTTTTTCAACTTCATTTTTCAAAGCACGTTACTCAGGTAAGAAAGGGTGATCCTTCAGTTATTCAACTTGAGGGAGGAGGGCAATGTATCTGTAATCAACTTGTAGTTCTGAAGAATTATTCTGACTAGAATTTTTGCTATTTTAGCTGTTTCATGTCATCAGTGTGTTCACTTCCCTTTATCTCACTTGCATATGTGGATTTTGTTAGTGATAGTGTGTATTGTGTTACCACATTTGCAGAAATCTTGAGTAATTGCTCTAGTCTTGTATTGAGAAGCAAGGTTTGAATTCAGATTTGTTTTCCCTGTTAGATCACATAATGTTAAAGACTTACAAAAGGAAAGTGCAGCATTTCCAAATTCAGCATATACGGTATGGTTTTCCTTTTAAATTAGGTTGCTGTAATAGTTATTCTCTTGACTTTGTTGTCTCTGCCAGTAACTGGTTATTTATTAGCCCACGGGTATATTTTTCAGAGGTATAGGTGTCCCAAACCTCTCTCCTTGGAATCTCAAGGATTCCTCAGCGTGTCAGCATTTATAAATGACGAAGGCAAATTCTTCTCAAAAGTTTTGGTCTTTTAACTTGTGGCATCAGTCTGTTTCTTTAGAAGAGATGAGTCAAGCCCATGGTTGACAGCTGACGTTAGGCTCCGTGAACAGTTTTGTAACTACCTCAGATTTCTCTTTGAGGTGACAAGTCACCTATCAGGTGACTGGTTATTAGAATTAGACTGAGTGCTGGAAGCCCGAGGCACTGGACAGAATGGTTGACTGGTAGTGTGAATATGGCTCTGTAAAAGGTTTTGGTAAGCCCATAGGCGCTTTGAGGCCTGTTCCTCTTTAAGCTCTCTCACTTCTAGCTGCCTTGTCTGTGTGCATGCATGTGTGAGGAGGATCATAAGTTCATCTTCGAAAACAAGCTTCGTAGTGGTTCCTTAAGTTTAGTCTTCATTGGGATAGCTGTAAGCTGGCTCCAGAAATTGCATCAAGTTTTTCCTTAAAATGGGTTAAATACGAAGGATTTGTCAAGAACAATGACATTGACTTTATCGAGGCCTCTCTCTCTAGCAGGGGACTTCCAAATGACAAAACCCCAAAAGTTCTTTCCCAACAGGAATGTTGTCACTGAAGCTAAGGAGGCAAATTACTCATTATTCCTTTTACTCATTATAGCTGATTTTTGAGGTTGAGGGATCTTTATTTTTTAACCAAAGCAGTATTTTCTTTCGTGTAACTGCGGCATTAAGGGCTGTCATGTGACTGTTGAAATCAATGGTAAAATTCTTTTTGACTTCATTGCAGAATCAGGCTCTTAGCAGTGATTGTGCCGTAAGTAGTTTCCTATAGTAGTGAACTGTAGTTCAGTTGTTAGCTTACAAATCACTGAGGTCCAAATGCATGATGATGTCTTTAAAGAAAGCTTTTATCACTATTTTAAGAAACATTATTGAGAGGAAGTATGTGAAGTGCCAAATTTTATTACTTTCAACTCAAATTTAGCTAACTTACTTTTTTATATGTGCATACTTAGATCCTCTCTAGGAAGAACTACTTTCCTATGATTTCTTTTGCCGGTAGTGGGTGCAACCAAAACTTGAGTCTATAATTGGGATTCCTAGTTACTGCTGTGAAGTGATCATGTCAGTTTTTTTACTAAAAATAATTTTATTTGTTTATGTTCCCAAGTGGGGGAGGTTCTTCTATTTCCCTTGGAAGAGCTTTTGATGAACTATGAAATTTCTATCAAGATATGTCATTTCTTGTAGCCTGGCCTGCATTTCCTTTTCTTAATTTCATCCAGTTACACGTGTGTACCATGCAGGAAGGACATCCTCAATCTAAAGAACATGGGCTCTTTAGCCATAGCAGTGTCATGTGACGTGGAAGCTGTCGGCTGTGACGCTGCTGCAGATAAAGCCTCCTGAGCTCCTGCTGGTAAATCCTTGTGTATCATGTTATGTAATTCATTTCACCTTCTGAGGTTCAAATTTCTTACCGGTCGGTGACATTCATATTAAAGCTGAAGCTTGATTTAACTCTTCATTCACTGAATAAAGCATATTCATTGAATATAAAGTGTTAGAAGTAGGTGAAACTCAGATTCAGATGGTTTAAGCCTTTCTTCCTCTGACATAAATTTGGTCCACTTTATCTACACTTTGCAGTGCATGTTTTAGGTGGGATAAATCATTTACTCTTTGAGCACATC
>NW_009230844.1:3135-3398 GCF_000690835.1 Fulmarus glacialis
GATTTTGCTAACATCCTAGTTTTATCTAGAACAATTCACTGTGGAATAAATTTAGGGTGCTGGGGAGAAAAACAGAGAGAGAATTTTAAAAGCAGCACTTTGTAGTATATTTCCTGTTGTTTGTTGCTGCAGATAGGTCTTTGAGTGAGAACTTTCTCTCTTAGCATGCTGCTTCATCTTTTTCCTGGTCCTGTTGTAATGTCCTTCACAACATCCTTGTCCCAAGAGTTACAGGCAATGGCTCAATGTCCAAGTGGAAACCA
>NW_009230845.1:0-209 GCF_000690835.1 Fulmarus glacialis
AGCACCTCCCGTGGCCAGCCCCGCTTCTGTAAACCATCGGGTGGCTCCTCCTGGGGGGGCCGGGGGGCCGGGCCCGGCTGCAGCCAGCTCCGGGAGCCCTGCTCCGGGAGCCCTGCTCCAGGGCCCTGTTCCCGCTGCAGGACTGTGCCCCAGGCGCGACTGTGCTTCATCCAAGTGCAGGATGGACGCTCCTGCCTGGCCCAGCCGCA
>NW_009230845.1:418-2117 GCF_000690835.1 Fulmarus glacialis
AGGGAGACAAGGGGCAGCGCTCGGACCAGACCAGACCAAGGCTGGGGTGTGCAGGGAGACCTCCTGGGTGGGGATGGGGCTCTCAGGGGCTCTTTCAAGCTCAAGCAGACCTTGCTCGGACAAAAACTGCTCCTGGTTAAGCTGTGGATGGGGCCTGAGAGAGTCCAAGCTTTGGCCATGGAGCGATCCATGGTGCCATGCTGGCAGCCATAACAACCGCCGTCACGTGCAGCCGCCAACCTGCCAGGTCCCGGTGACGCCATGAGCTGGGACACGTCCCCCTACAGCCAAGCCCCTCTGGCAAGCAGCCAGGGCCGCCGGTCCCACCATCTCCATGGCAGGCTCTGCTCAGCACCGTCAGGGCCAGCCCCTCAGCACCGTCAGGGCCAGCCCGCCGTGGCACTGGGGTTGCAGCATGCTGGGAACAGGGAAAAATTTCTGGATATCCCTTCGGTGAGGAGCCTGGACACTGGCCCTTGGTGAGCCCCTCATCCTCCATCTGAATCCATTGAGCAGCTTGCACCAAATTGTGTAACAACAGTTTTCACTTAGGAGCCGATCTGACATTTTAATAACGTGGGAAACACTGTAAAATTACTCCTATTACATACTTCCAATTTTCATGTAATAATTTTGGGATTTGTGGGTCTGTGAAAAACTGTGTTATGTCAGGAGCTGTTTTTATATCTAATCAGGCTAATAGGAACTGACACGATGTTAGCAGGGATCCTGCAGTTTGCAGGCATCCTCCAGTATGGCCCACGGTGTAAACCTTCCAAGTGGCTTCACCTCTTTTTTCATCCAGTCCCAGCTACCAGCACCACTTCATGGTGTAATGAACCACAGGACAGGCCATGAAACCCAAAGCAGGTTCAGCTTGTTACCCAACATAACAGCGATTTCACTTGGTTAGCTGGATCAGTAGGGATTTCTTGCCACCTTAATCAAAACTGAGTCTTGGTCCTCCCACAGTGATTCCACACTGCATCTCTGCTGCTTTCCAACAGCCAGGGAGCTGGCACCCGAAAGGGGACGGGGGACTCACCCACAGCTACGCTCCACCCAGGAGGCATCCTTACCACGCATTAAAACAAAGAAAGCAGCCAGCAATATTTGAATGCCCTTGGAAATCACCCAGGCGAAGGGAACATTTCAGCAATGGTAGCTCTGCATTTTTCCTTTTGCTCCCTCTCTTACTGTTTTTCTCTCAGTAATGGAGATAGATAGAAACAGTGCAGGTGGGTCAAATGCTGCTGTCCTGCTCTCCACTGGTTCCAGCATGCAGCTCTCATCACATTGCTGGAAGATCCAGTTGGGATATGGGTTCATTCTACAGTTTCTACCAGGATTTGCAAATTTGGTTGACTTGGTCATTTCCAGTAGCAAGCACACATTTTTTGCACTGAGCAGTGCTCACCCTGGGAATTAACTGCTTTTTTGTAATTCTGAAGTAAAGATGAAGGCTGCTTCCCCATTTTGCAAACCCGGCTGTCAACAGCAAGCAGCAGAGATCTCGTTTTCAAGGTGCAAATGAAGGGCAGTGCCAGGGTCAGCCCTGGGCTGGGGCTGTCCCCCACGCCTCTGCCCTGCAGTCACCCCCTCGGTTCCCACCAGGACGCCTGCCTCCAAACCGTGGAGCAGGGCACAGCGTGGCCTTGCGGGAGGCTCTGCACGGGCACGCGCAGCTCCGCGCCGCGCC
>NW_009230846.1:0-22310 GCF_000690835.1 Fulmarus glacialis
ACTCGATCCTACTGTCTATGTCATTGATGGTACTGGTCCCAGTACGGACCCCTGGATTTGTGTTTTTGTTTGTTACATGCTGTTGAGAGTTGTCCCTTACAATAGCAAGGGGATACAAAGACTATAGCGGTGATGATGTTTTTTGGTAAAACAGTGGTCATTTCATAGGTGTCACTGCTGGAAGAAAAACACATTTAAGATCTCTGAAAGTTCTCTCATTTATTTTCAGTAGCTGGGATTCTTCAAGATGCAACATGGATGTTTGGGTCTGAATCTTTCATCAGCGGAGCTGTGCCATCAGACCTGGAATCCTTCTCACAAACAGTCATCAGGAGGATCATGCCTTGCCATCCAGCCAGGGAAAATGTCACAGAGAGCATTAAAACAGGCAGACCAGATCAGACCAAACACATCTTGTCAGCAATGATCAGCACCAAAGACGCTCCACAAATTCTTCCACACCCTGGCAACTTATTCTCCTTATACACCTTGGTCTCCCCACAAGGGTTTTGGTGCAGCAGGGAAATAGTTCAAACTGTCTTTGGTAGAGCCAGGATAGCACAGGACTGCTGTGAAATGTATTCCACATGACACAAAACTTCTTATCTCCTAATTCTATATGAGCTTGAAATTCAGACATGATTTGCCAACAGTTACAATAAAATCCTCTCAGATTTTGAAAGCATTTCTACCTACTACCTAGCACTGTCAATTCTGTTTGTGCTGGTATTTCCATAGATTTGGATTTTTCTTCACTTGAGTAAATTTGAAGCTTTTGATTCAGTTTGGCACCATAAAAGCGAGTATTTGAGTTAAATAAACCCCCCAAGGTGCAAATTCAAAATCAAGTTAACACAGCATAATAAGTTTCCAAGTGTCAGCTGAACCACAGTAACTGCCCACATATTCAATCACAGCCTTGGGCAAAGGTGCAGCAACTTATTAAAACAGAAGAACTTGAACTGCATAGTCTGAGCCCACAGTAAACCTTCAGAGGAAAACAACAGTGTGAGACAAGAGTATCAGAGCAAACCCCTGAGTGATCAGTCAGTGGAGGTACACATGATCTTAACGGAGAAATCACATCCCCTCCAGCCTTTCTCATTATTATTATTTTTCCCAGAAGAGGATTATATTAGGGTGAATTGGACATAGAACCACGAACATTTTATTTTTACCATCAGCATTAATATTACCTTATAGTTGTCTACATCTATAGATACCACTCTGTATGCTGTACATAAGGAAAAAAAAAGGCACAGTCCTTCCTCTGAACTGCTTACAGTTTAATGTGAAGGACAGTGACCAACCCCAATCTGCATCTTTTCTGGCAAGCACTGCAGAAAGCTGAAGCAGAAAAAGGAAGAGAAAAACAGAAAGCATTAACAAAGCTGCCAAAATCCAGCGCCAGCCTCCTCTCTGTATTTGAGACCCTCCTGATCAAGCCATACCAGCTGCAAACAAGCATAGCACAGAGATGGCTCTCTGGAAGGTTTGGAGGGGGATATTTAGCTGCAGGCTGATGGGGAGGTGAGGGCAGGGAGTCTGTATTACCACATCTCGGTTACTCAAAACATCTACTTTGACACAGGAGGCTGGTGTGTCCTGTGGGATGCAGAGGAGAGACAAAGATGAAGCGGGGCCTGGGACTGCTACCATTGGAGTTTGGGAAATAATTTAGAAATAAAGGGATTTAATTAATCATGCCTACTTCATAATTTTTTAGCACACCTCCTCTCTTCCTCTGACTTTCAATGAATTACAGCAGCAACTAAGAGCAACTCCTGGGCCTAAATCCTGGAAGCGCCGGTCCCTGGGCAAACAAGGCTCCTTCCCATAGAGTTTGCAACCAAAAGGTAAGTTTTACTGATGTTCAGTTTGAAACATAGAAAGATTGACATGTCCAGGTCATTCAATGACTTGTCTTATAGAAACTCATTGACAGATCCAAGGTCTGGACTCAGTCTGGCAAGAGCTCTGGGTGCTGTTCTCCATAGAGGCAGGCCCAGTGTTCAAGGCAATGCAGTGTCCACGTGGTGTCTTACCTCAACAGTTCCTCAGCTACTCGTGTCTACTTTTTCTTACTATCTGAAATAGATGGATAGATCCATCTAATCTGTCTATTGTATTTTTAATGCACCCATTACTGAAGGATTTATTCTAGGCAGTATGGCTTTTCTATCTCTGGCTATTATCTGATCTAACATCCAGAGGCAAAATTTTTATGAGCCTGAACATAGCCAAGACTGAGCACATTGTGGTTTCACTCAACTTGTTCTTTTCCTCTGGAATTTGCGGTGACATTTGCCTTCTGAGTACCATCGTCAAAGAAAGCCCTATTATTTAAACAACAGTTGTAAAAAAGATTGGAGTATAATTATTGAAGGTCACCCCAGGACTATATGCAGGTGGCAAAAGGTGGTGTGGCTTTTGCATCATTCCTTGTGAACTGAGTTTCCTATGCCAACCATGGGAACTCAGTCCCTGCCTCCTTGGACACAGAGGAAGGGAAGAGAATTTACCTCAACAGGTCAGAGACTTCTTCTGATTTGGACAAGTTGTTGAGGCTTGTAGAGGGAAAGTCCTTTTTATACCTAGCTGGTCCTGGGATATCACACAACTTGCATAGCTACAAATAGTTGTTCATAAAACTTTCCAGTGTTGTTCTAAAATCTGTAAATCCAGGAGGCCTCTTTTCTCCTTATCAAACACAAATACTTCCGCTACCCACTACAGCAAAAACAAAGGAATTCGTCTAGAGAGAGCAGATGGGATGGTATATGAAGTGTTCCTCCATCAAAGAGGGTTAAGGTGTGGAAACAGAGGCTGAAGTTAGTACTATATACACAGACAGCTCTTTGGGGATCTCTAGTACATTGCCTGCTTGAGGACAGCTGTGTTAAGCTCTGTAACGCCTAAGTGACAACTGGGACACGTTTACACAAAATCGCAGTATTAGCCAAATAAGCCTTCTGCTTCCTCCTCTTCCTCCTGTAACAAGAGAAGCCTGAGCTGCTGCCAATTTCTCCTTGAATTCATAACAGAAACAAAGCAGTTCTAAGGCTGAAATTTCTAGTAGTTGTGTGACTCTTCTGCTGGCAAATCATTACATGATAGGTGTGCTGGTTCTGGCTGGGAGAGAGTTAATTTTCTTCACAGCAGTATGGGGCTATGTTTTGGATTTGTGCTGGAAACAGTGTTGATAACACAGGGATGTTTTCGTTATTGCTTAGCAGTGCTTACACAGAGCCAAGGTCTTTTCTGCTTCTCACCCCACCCCACCAGTGAGGAGGCTGGGGGTGCACAAGGAGTTGGGAGGGGACACGGCTGGGACAGCTGACCCCAGCTGACCAAAGGGATATTCCATACCATATGATGTCATGCTCAGTATATAAAGCTGGGGAAAGAAGGAGGAAGGGAGGGACATTTGGAGTGATGGCGTTTGTCTTCCCAAGTAACCATTAGACGTGATGGAGCCCTGCTTTCCTGGAGATGGCTGAACACCTGCCTGCCGATGGGAAGGAGGGAAGGAATTCCTTGTTTTGCTTTGCTTGTGTGCGCGGCTTTTGCTTTACCTATTAAACTGTCTTTATCTCACCCCACGAGCTTTCTCGCTTTTACCCTTCCGATTCTCTCCCCCATCCCACCGAGAGGGAGTGAGCAAGTGGCTGCGTGTTGTTTAGTTGCCGGCTGGGGTTAAACCACGAAAACAGGACATCGGGAATCACACTTAGCCTAGCAGGGATTTCTTTTTACATATTCAATTCCTTTTTCAGGACTTGAAATATTTCCATCAATATGACCCCGATATTGAAACAGTCTTAAACTTATTACACACCAATCTTAGATTTTTGCCTTGAGTGGCTATCAATTTATCTCAGCTGGAGGTGCAAGGCACTTGCACCGTAAACCACTTATCATGGTATCCTTCAAAACAGAAGTGTTCTCACCCCCAGCTTCTGGGAACTTTCTGCTTAGGCTTTTAGCACTGAGTCTAAGGTTCATGAGCTTTTTTGTCAGATCCAAAATCATGGGAGGGAGGTTTCACTGTGATTATTTTCCATGGAGTTCAAAAATTCTGCAGAGTTCATGTCAAATTCCCTGGCAAAGAGCAGATTGTACAGTCAGATTAAATGATGTAAAGGCCCCTTCTGGCTTTAAAATCTGTATTTATCAAAAAATGTCAACTGTAAGTTAAATATCATGACAGAACTGTTCAGGTGAAGGCTAAAAGTGAGCTTTTAGGTCATCAAGGTAGACAAGTCAGGGGCTTATATAAATCAACACCAATTGCAAATCCAGCCCAGAAGGTGGCCAACTGCATGACCTGAGGGAGAACACCTCAGGTGATGTGCTGGCCCATTGCTCTTTCTGTATAAGAGTGAATTTAACCCGGAAAGTAGTCACCCAGCGTGAATACTGTGTAAAATAAGCAAATTGTAGAGTAGTTTATGGTTAACAGAAATATACAAACACACAAGAAAGCAGTTCCAGGCTAAAGAATGAAAGGAAACACACATATAAAGTTTCTGCCCTGTTACTTTGAGTTGAACTAAATTTAAAACAACTGGTGACACTATTCATCATCAGGAAGAATCAGGAGATGGGCTAATGGAGGAAATTAATGTCCATAAGGCAAAGGCCAGTGGTTTCCTTTTGCTTAAGCACAGCTGAGAAAATATCATGATAATGTTATCTTTCATGCAAACAAACAGCTCGGAAAGTGGCCACCTCTTTCTTCAGAAACCAGCTGCCCACGGAAGCTATCTGTCTGTCTGCAGGTTTTCTATGGACTCTTTCACCACAGCATTTAAGCACTTCCCCATGTAAATTAAGGATGCTTGAGTCAGGAATAGTACCGACATTATCACAAACAGTGACAAAACTATGTTTTTCAACTAAATAAATTAAACCTGTATGGAAAAAACTACACTATTTTTACCTGTAGGAATTAGAAGAGATTGCAGTTCTGTATGGTGCTTTTGCTAAGTCTCATGATAGGCAGGTTTACCCCACTGAGAAAAGGGCAGGTTTCCTTGAGTGAGTCTCACACTCAAAGGATAAAGATGCCAAAATAAGTCCTGTCAGAAGCAGCCACAGCTGTCACAGGAGTAGAGGAGACATACAGCAGTTGTTACCAAGGCTCTGTTTTGCCTAAAGGTTTTAGGCACAGGAAGGTAATCTTTGAAGAAAACTTCTCTCTTGGAAACAAACAGTCAAAACAAAAATAGCCACGAAAATAAAATTGCCTTTGACTGTGCTAATTTGCAAATGCTGGTAAAGAGAAATCTATTTTCAGGAAAGGGAGGTGACAAAATAAGGGCATGGAAAACCTTTCATGTGAAAAGAGATTGAAATGAACACGTGCATGAGAAAGGAAAAGAACAAAGGGCACTCAACTAAATTAAAAGGTAGGATATGCAAAACCACTCAGGGAACTACCTCTTTTCATACCATGTGCAATCAAACCGTGGGATCCAAGCTTGCAGGTCTTCCCTGAGACCTAAAACTCAAAGGCCCAACTTGATTGGACATTTATATGAGTAACAATAATAATTGGAATTACATAATATTGAAGAGTAGCAAATTTTGGAAAGGCTATTAAATGCCCTATTTTTGGGATGAAACTAAATATCTTCTTTAAGAGCAGAGAAGTTCTTTATGTCTTCATTTGTGTGGCATGGTTGGGAGTGCTGATTATTTCACGTAGGCCTACTGAAAGGGTTTTTCATAGCTTCCCTGAGTATAAAACATTTTGGGCTGACCGCTGCCTCTGTGCAAATATTTTTTGGTTCACTAGCACTTCTGAAGCCATAACAGAAGTCATATTTTTCTCAAACCATCTTCCAATCCAAATTTATTCTGATACCGAGCAGTTTTTGCTGATAAATTTAAGAACATTTCACAATCAGAAATCACTGCAATTCAAGAGAAATAAAAGCAGTTTGAAAATACCACCCAAAAATGTTATCAAAAAGTCACATTTTCTTAGTTCATTGTCTTCTGCAAGCCAGAGGAATGGAGGGAAACTGGGGAACAGTTTGGCACTTCCCAACTCATGGGGTTTTTTCTGGGTTTATTGTTAACTGGAGAAAAGATCTAGCCAAACCTTGCATCTGGTCCCAGATGTGAACACCTGCATCTCATTCCATCTGTAAGGAACTTTAGAAGAGCTACATAAGCTTAAATATATGAAAAAAAAACCACGAATCAGGAACAGCACAGACCTCTGCCCTGTGCCTGTACCAGGGGCAAAAAACAAGTCACCTGCTGACCGCCAAATTGGGTAATTCATCATCCAGTCTCCTACTAGCACTTATCTGCTGAAGAACTAACTTTCCTGTGCCATATACCACCTCTCCAGCCTGACTTGGAGGTGACATCTGGGATGTCAAAGTTTAGCTTATTGGGATCCTGTAATTTCAGAGGGAGTTGGTTGGTTACTTGGTTGCTTGGCTGGCTGGTTGTTTTTTAACTGAGATCTTTGCATGGCACTTTTGCAAAGCACTCGTAAACCGGGGATTTGGACTGTGCAAAGTTAGGGCAGATTTTTAGAACTAGCGTCTTCTGTGCCCAGTGATATTCACCATACATTGTTAAGCTTAGTCCGTGAAAATCATAAGGAAGAAAACAGAAGAACACCTCTAGTGCTACAACTTTTATCCTCATTGTTTCAAATTGTATCAGTGCAGAAGAAAGTATAGTCTCTCCATGCCTGTAACATTAAGCAGCACCCTGTAACCCTGAGCCTATGCACCAAAACTGCCTTTACAATTCTTCATTTGCTTTGAGGTCCAGTGCTCACTTACAAGAACCTTTTTAACCAGTTCATTTAGTATCAAAGACATACAACAAAACTAACACGCCTGTTAGTGCTGGTTGAATTGTATCGTTTTTTCTGATCCTTATTTCCTAAACTGAATATAAATGAGTAGAATTCCACTGTAGTTTTTTCTGCTTCATTTCTTACCCTGAGTTGGTATTGAGTTTTGGCATCCGGTGCAATACCATCTAACAGTATCCACAAAAAATAACAACTATGAATTGCACTATACAAAATAAACAAAAAGTTATTGTTTCCTTTAATGAGATGTTACTATATATATGTATTTGTGCATATATATAAACACAGGCTCACACACATTTGTATAACAATCTTCCTTCACAAAAAAATTAACCATTTCCTTTTAGATGCTAAACAAAAATTAGGTCAAACTGCTTAGCCGCTACCTGTCAGACACACAAGAGCTGGTTCCCACTGCTGTCCCTCAATTAAAACTGCGCACATTATCAATTCTCAGGGTATAAATGGTGGTTTTTTGCATTTCCACAGGCCAGCTCTCCTTGCTACCCCAACAGAGTATATGCAGTAGGTAAGCATGTTGCCACCAGAGGTGGAAAGGACTTTTTTCCTCTGTCTGTTTTAGCCAGTAAACTCTTTGACTCCTTCGTACAGTAGCTAAGCGTGTCCCTGACCCGGCTGAGGCCCCTCAGCAGTGCTGCAGTGCCAACAGGGGAGCCAAGATGCTGGTGGAAGGGAACTGAACAGACGTGGTATCTGCTGGGCTAGCAAAGACCCATGCCAACAGGACCCTTCCTTGCCATTTAACCACCCATTTTGGTCACATGTCCTTTGAGGTAGGCAGGAATGGCTTTGCATGAGATCAGGAACATTCAAAGCAGCTGGTGAATAATAATAGCAACTTAGTATTTTCAGAAAACTTGCAATTTCAGGTTATTTTTTCCTCAGATTTGGTTTCTTTCTTAAAAAGCAGATATGTAAGATTGGTCCTAGGCCTGGTCTCTCTATATTATTCAAAAGGACATACCTCTGATGATTGCTTCTAGGTAATCATTATAATTCTCTGAACATTAAATGCCTTGGCTCAACCCAGTAATAAAATTAAATTCAATATGTGTCACCAGAATATACCTTTAAAAATAAAAAACAGGGTTGAAAATTTAATGTACTCTTTATAGTAATGAACACTAATGGCTTTAGAGATTTAACTATTAGTTTTGGACACCTTAAAAACATAGAAGCGGCATCCTTTGAGCGAGAAGCAAAAAGGCAGCTATCATTAACTTTTGGAATCGCACCTGAAAATCTATGAGGTTTCAGTTTTCAAGTGCCAAAGAAGTTTTTGGAAATGGCTGCTCTCATGGCAGAGACCACAGCTTTGGAAACAGCTGGAGCTCTTCAAGGTATGAAAATCCCAGCTGTTCCTGATCCCCCGTAGCCAGAGCTGCCACCCCACAGCAGAGCCACCAGAAGGTGTGGGGTGAATGTCACCCGCAGTCAGCAGAGTCCACTGAGTCCCCTGGCAGCAGTTCCACTCACCAAAGCGAGGAGTGTTTATGAACAGGGTATGGGTGCAGAAAGCAGCAGTCATCTCCAACCACACCAGCTACAGGCCCACGGGGACATTGCACTGTGCCCTACATCACTCAGGCATTTCTGAAAAGGATGTCCTAATGGCTCCTAGAAAATGGATTAAGGTGCTTCTTGATAGCATCGCTTCCCCCATTTCAAAACTGGCCCTGAGGCACGCATTACAGTTAATTACGGATGTGATGTTTTTGCTCTTTTACAAAAAGTGGTTGTGCAACCAAACTTCTGCTTTGTTATTTGGAAGAAACATTTGGCTGCTGTCACCAGATTACAGCTAATTTGTGCATGGTGAGGGCAGTAAAAGTGTGATACAGAAGAGGTTTACGATGGAATTAATGTGGTGGAAAGGCGTGATGCACAATGGAAGCTGTTTCTTTTGCAGCCTTGTACAGATGCCAGTGTACAAATTCAGCTGCTAACATCATCTGATTTTAAATACGGCACACATGCTTTATCCCTTTCTAGTTGTTTGTTTAATTTGGTTACATAAAATACATGTCATTAAGGCCACAATTGCTCTTGGTGATGTCAGTTAAAGTATTGGTGTGCCATTGCTTCTAAATCTGTCTGTCTTTTATTAACCGGGTATCAGACGTACCGGGCCAATTTGAGGGCCAGCTCCTAAAGCCCTACCTGTCCTCCTCACAGATCAGGAGATGGGTATGTACTGCCAGGTGGACCGGACATCACTCCCAGTACCAAAACTGAATGCAGTGTTAAGGACAAGAGGAAGCCTGACCCAAGGAGGTGCTTTATCAGGAGGTGCGCACATCATGATTCCCAGATAATACATTTATTGGCAGCTATTTCTGCAAGACCTAACCTGAAAGAGAGTAGAGCAAGGTTTGTAGGTACAAGAAAGGAAGAGAAAAATCAAACTAAACCAACATTTGAGATGGTGCTTTTCAAGCGTGTGAAGACCCTTTGTGAAGTCTGGATGCCTCAAAACAAAGGGATCTGTGTCTACTTCATGGGACTTGCAGCCGTGCCTCTTTAAGCAGATTCTTAGATGCACTGATTGAGTTGGAGTTATTTCTGGTGGCAGCTAAAAGGTAAAACACCTTGTCTGATTGCACAATGTAGCTGATGGAGGCTCCTACCCCCTTCTCATGGATCTGGCACATGGGCCAGGAAGGCTGTGATGAACTGCTGGATGGTTGCACTACCTTCACCAGGAACAGCCATTTCTGCAGGGGACATCTGATGAAGCTGCTTGTTAACACAGTACTCCTGTAATGAATGGCAGGCACAGCAGTCATGAACGGTCGTTCCTTACCCATCACCCTCGAAATACTTTTTTTTCTTTAAAAACTCATATAAGCTATTTAGGCAGTATTAGGCATATTTATTTTATATAACTTGTTGGAGGGAGTGGGTGGGCTTAGGTAGTTTAAGTCATACTCTAATTTGAATCTATTTTCTGTAAGAACTTGTGTTATTTTTTTTTCTGCATCAATTTTTCAATTGTTTTCTGCATCAATTAGACTTGAGGTGAGGAAAAATTACAAACTCTTGTACGAAATTTCTCTGTTACAGAGCTAAGTTCAATGCTCAGCTCAGCTATGTCTGAACTGTGTGATCAACAAAGACAGCATTCAGGTCCTCTGGTATTTAAAGGGTATTTCATCTGTCAATGAAGGAAGAAAGGCAAAAAGAAATATCTTAATTTTTAACAATCTGTCTCTTCCTCACTCCACCTGATTCATCACCTTGGTGTACTATGCTTAATAGTGAGACTATTTTCTTCAGAAAACAACATTATTATTTTTTTGCCAAAACCCAGTGAGTTTTTTTTTTTTTATTACACAGGCTTCAGCTTCCCATTTTAAACATTTCTGCAGAGAGCAGATATCTGTTATAATTCACCATAACACCAGGTAATTCCTGTTCAGAATATGTGATTTATAGCTAAGAGATCTGACAGCCTGCTGGACTAGCAAGAAGCTAAACTAAACTCAGCAAAGGTTGTGCAAATTGTTAACTTATGGGACCGTATGTGTCCCATGGACACTCCTCTACTTCACCCTTTTTAGCTAGTGCTTTTTTGTTGTGACTTGCCCTCTTTCTTACTGTAAGCTCCTTAAAGCAGGGATCAAGTCTTGCTGGTAGTTAACACAGTGCCTGACCCATCAACACCCAGACTCCCCTTGAGTCTCTTCAGTGCTATCAAAATCATGGAGCTGTAATACCACCCCCTGCTATGCAAGTGGTGTATGTTATTAAAAGCTTTCAAAATGCTTAAAAAAGGAACAAATTATGTTACTGAGGTGAGGAATAGGCCACAGAAAAATGCCACAGGCTGCCCAGTAGGCTAGTGATAGAGCTGGGCTTACAATATACTGCATCTCTAATGTGCAATAGCCATTGAGCCCTATTTGCCTCCTATGAGAAGATAAAGGCAGCAATTCATGCTGAAGACACTGAGAATGCAAGAATCACTCCCTAGCAAGTCCACAGGCACTAAGGTGATTTGTTTCAGCGGCTGCCACCCATGACCGCTTTTGCTAGAGGTACTGAACATGTTCCCCACTCCCACAAGTACCTCTGACTCATCACAGGCATCAAAACATGCTAAGTAACATTAAAAAAAAAAAAGAAAATCCATAGCTTATATTTACATGTATTGCACTCACTGAACTGTGCTCGTGTATTTGTGCACTGACCAAGCTCTTTCTTCCTGCAGTGGGCAGGAGTGCAAAGGGACCATACAGCAGGGAAGGGCAGATCAGAGTCAAGCACAGCAGAGCAGTGCTCCCACAGATGCTTTGAGTGCAGTGACAATGAAAACTCTTTGCAAAACTGGGCTAATTTACCAGACCCTTATTTTAGTAGACTACCAAAGCATCTGTTCCAAAAATATTGATCAGTTCTGTCTCAGTGCTCTAGAACAATATACCTCCAGTTCTTTTTTAAGAATTTGTAGCATGTAGGTAGTTTTTCTTTGTCCTGTTCTGATGCTTTCAATCAGACTCATAATGCCCCGTTTCCAAACAAAAACAAAACAGGAAGTGTTTTAATGGACCTGAAAGGAAACTTTTGCAAAACTCCCCTGAGAAAATTTCAAAATACTCAGTTTTTACTCCTATTTGAAATGAAACAAGACCTGTGGATCATTCCTGAAAAAATACCCTTTCTCAGACATACTACTGAGCACAGTATACATCACTCCAGTTATGCAGAAGTCGCATAGGACATGAATTCATACCTTGGCCTTCTGCGTCTCTTTCAGCCATCAGCAGAATTACAGTCACATGTCCACACAACACCAGGCAGCTGTTCGGAAAGGGAAAAAAAATACTGGTGCTTAACTGAAATACAGAAGTAATAAAATTGATGGACTATCAGAAGCCAGTCATAATTGCTTTGGATTAACACCTCTGCTTTGCCTCTAATCGCCCTTAGTGATTGCACTTGGTCCCAACTCCAGTCCTGCATCTCTCTGTAGGGTGACACTTCCAGCAAGATGCCAAATTTCCCTCTTCTGTAGTGCTGGAAAACTGGGATGCGGGCAGTCCTCGGGGCTCTCCAGTTGAGCAGAAACAAAGCTTGGCATGCTTTGACTGGATCACAACACCCAGACAGTGGGGTTTTTTTTCTTGTATGTTATCTTTTGAGCCTGGCAAATTAGCTTACATGCAATAGGGAATAATATTATCAGGAGATCATTCAATTTTGGCTACTGTAGGGTGTGGAAAACACACACTGTGTTAAAAGCTGCGTAGTGAAAATGATCGTCAGAATTATTTTAAACAGATTAAGCTATTGCCAATCACTTGCTCTCTCTGAATTGAACAAAGCTTTAGTAACTGTCTAAAAGAGCAAAAGACTTCAAAATCCTCCACCTTTTTCCTTGAGTAATTTAAATGATATCTGAGCTGGAAGATAAAGATGTTACAAAAAGACACCTCTTCGTATAAACAGAAAAGACTTGAATGGGTTAAGCCGTAGCTGGCTGAGTCCCAACAGACATAAAAATCACCTGTGCCTGCTCTGAAATAAATCAGTGTCCTTTTCTGCTGCTGCCGTTGTCTGGAAATAATGCAAATGCAATGGGCCTGCAGTGACATTGTGCCGCACTCGAAGGATACACATAATAAATTGTCCCCTAATACTGTTAAAGAGACATTTTCGTCTTACTCAGTAGCTTTTGAGGTTGAACTGTGCTACTTACTAGTTGAGGACTGTGATATGGTGTCATGCCATTCTGCTCTATTATTCATTTAGCCTCTTATTGCTTATATGCACATTTGGTTCTTGAGTCTCAAAATGCGTTTTGCTGCTTACAGTCAATGATAGTGTGTTTGCTGGTATGCAGGAAAAAAGCAGGGAGTTTTCTTTCCACTTTGTTGCTGTTGTTTTAATCATTTCTCTTCAATAGCTGCTGGAACAGATCATAGATTCATATGATTTGCTTCTACTGCATTCATCACTGGGAAAAATGCATGGCTGTGTTAAAGGAGGACAGAAAGAATTTGTCTGCCCAGCGGGAAGCTATTGCTGTTCCGTAATTGTTTGCTAACAGGAAGCTGGAATAAAAATGAAGGTAAATGGGTATCTGTGTCAATCCAATCCATCAAAATGAGTTTAACTGACTGGGGAGTCACAGCTTTGGAGCTGGATGTGAATGCTGGCAAACCCAAAACGAACGGAAATAATTAATTACTGACTTTAAATATTTTAAATCTTAAAAATTATATCTGATTGCTTCATCTTCTGCACACACAAAAAATTAGTAGAACTATCAGCAAGGCATTTCCTAATATCCAGGGAATAAAGTCAAGTGAGCACAACCATACAAGGACAGTGATAAGTACGAGTTTAAACTGCAGAGCATAGTTGTATTTGGGGTTTTTTTTTGCCCAGTCCTTTCCTAAAATTGCCCTCTATCTTGTACCAAGTCAAGTAGGCAAATATTTGTGTATCTCTACAGAGAAACAGCTCAGGGAACTGATCCTGCTAGAAATTTGCGCAGTAAAAGGAAAAAAAGAAGAAAGGAAAAAAACAAACAAAAAAACCCAAATTACTTTCCTCTGGGCTGCCTGCCTAATTCTCTTCATGCTTTTGCCAGAAGAGGATGGCATGGGGCTGAGAACAAGTGCCTGTGCAGAGCAGATCCCTTAGTATTGCAACTCATTGCCCACTCAGCTCTCAGTATCCAGGATATTTTAAATGAATAAAAAGCCTGTCTTGGCACCTTTCTGCCTCATTTTCATGTGTGAACACAACAGACAAAACAGAGACAATGAAAACCACTGAACCAGAGCAGTAGCAGAAGGGATTTGCCTTCAGGCACCAGTACTGTAAAAATTATAAGCAATATGGTTAAACCCATTAGTCATCTTCTGTACGTAAGTGTTTCACAGGATAGAGAGTGATAGCTGAGTAAGGGCTAATGCATCAATGTTCCTCAGATGTAACTACATTTTGGGTTGAGATTCCTAGATTACAAAACTAGAGGAAAACCACGGCAATCACTTACCCTGACCATTTGTACACCACAGACCATAGGACTTGCTTGGCAAATTCTTGCCACAAGCCCCTGATCTAGGACTGAACAGTAGTTTTTCAATCTGTGGCCCATGGACCTTGGAGAATTATGTCCACAGAAACTACAAAACCTGCCATTAGAAAAGGGGTTTAAATACACTGTACAAAGGTGTATCATTCCCCTTGGGAAATCCTCAGGGGATTGCATATCAAAGGCAGCCCAAGACCACTTACTAGAGCACAAATTTTTTAGAACATCTCCCAATATTGACCTGAAATTTTGCACTCCTACATCAAGGAGTCACTTAATGTTACCTTAGTTTTAATTGCCATATTTCTAGTCCAATTATACCTTGCTTCAACTGACAGCCATTCGATCCACTATGACTTTGTCTGTCAAACTGAAGAACCCTCTATAATCATGTGTCTGCTCTCCAAGTAGATACTCACAGACCAGCGAAATCACCCTTTACGCCCTCAATAAGCTAATCAAACTGTGCTTCCTGAATCTTTCACAATAAGGCATGTTTCGTGGCCCTCCAAAGCTTCTCAGTGCTCTTCTCTGAACATTTCCTAATCTCTCAATCATTCCTGAGATACAGAGCTGGACACAGCATTGCTGTGGGTGCTGCACCATTCAAGTACAGACAGAACAGATGCTCTCAGCTTCACAGGATATTTACAAGTCTGTATTAACATTTCAGTTAAAGTGTCTGTAGCTCATGTTCAGCTGATGATCTGATATGACCCACAAGTCTTCCCAAGACCTACTCTTTGCCAGGACAGAATCCTCACGCTGCAGAAATTACCTACATTCTTTGCTCCTTATTATATGACATTGTATTTTGTTGTTCAGACCTACTGGAAGTTATGCTCTTTGCTTCCATCCTTGTTGCAAAGCCATTCCCATTAAGAACCCGTTCTGTCTTTAAGGTATAGTCACAGAAGCCGTACAAAAGTTAAGGCTTCACTTATGCAACCCCTCCCGATACCTCCAGCACCATTCACTTCATGCTCTCCTCAGCATTGCAAACACTTCACAGATCCCCAGTCTTTCTGGAAGCAATCCCTATGTTCTGTTTATAAAAAGTAGACCGCAGGTACTGATCTTCTGTAGGTAGGCCTGATGTAATTTTACAGAAAGGATCTCCTCATATTTATTAAATGTGTATTCACTTTCAGAACTCCAACCAACCTTAACTTCACCAATAAAATCTGGTAAATAAGAACAGGATCAATATTATACATGGTTACCTGGGGAAAAAAATTTTTTTTGCTCATACCTGTCAAGGATATTCACATCTACAAAATTATCAGACTTTGGAAATTCTCTTAATTCCCACATGGCTTTACCTGTATGCCCCTGAGATGCAAGACATGAAAGACAAAGAGAAACCCTCTGATCCTTGTGGGTTTTTTCCTTATGTTAAAGGAAGCAGCAATAATAGCAAGCTGGCTTATGTCTCCCAAGGTCCACAAAGATTTAGCCTGTGGCTCAGGGCAGGATCTTTTGATAACATTTCATTTTCATTGTGAGAGTACTAGGACATGACACGGGCTACACGCTTCACAGGCTTGCGAAAACACCTTGCTCATGTACTGCATTTCTGCAACGTGTGATGATCCTTCCTTGCTTGTAATCTGGCCACTACCTACTCAGAATAAACTGGTTCTGAACCTTTCCCAAGCCACAGCTTTCTACAGAACTGTCCGTCTTCACACAGGACTGGAAGAGGATTAGCGCTGTCACATACAGAAAAGAATTATGCCCAGAAGAGTATTTTCCTGGTTAGTTTGAAATTTAGTCTCCAGATATTTTGACCGCAAGGCCATGGCAAATATTATTGTGCAATGCTCTGCTGTTTGGGATTTCTTTTTGTTCTCTGGAAATAGCAGGAGTGTTTTTATTGTTTATATCTTTCTGTGCTGTGCAAAATTACCGAGGAGATTAAAATTCCCTCAGTGAATTCAGTTTCTAAGTCACAGAAATGCTTCTGAACATCCTCTGCCATGGGGATGTTTTCAGAAGATGACAAATTGAAAAGAGTAGATTAAGCTAGGAGCTGAATCTTCAATAATTTCAGCAACTCTCAACACAAGCCCCTGAAATAAAGAAGCTTCTTTAACATTAAAACTAACTCCTATCAGCATGAGCATTGAGAAAATTTATATCCAAAATTACCATGAAAACATAGGAGACTCAAATTGAGGTATGTAAAATGAACATGAAGACGTTCCCATCGAGAGCTCTTCCAGACAGCAGTGTTTGATCCTCCACCTGGGTATATGCAGGCAGATCCCGCTGCTAACAGGGAGCCCTAAGGCGAATCTGTGGCTTCCTCTGGGCAGAATTGTCTCTGTCCACCTGAAGCCTTTTCCATGACTGACACCTCCATGAGTCTGAAGCCTGCCCTGTGAATTAGATTGCACTTCACAGAGATGTTCCATCCACAACCTCCAAAGAATAAACACAGGATTAATAACTTCAGCAAATGGGAACGAAGTAGTAAAAGTGATCCAACAGGTGACATGGGTGACAACCATATATTTCTCTGGCCTTGGGCCCATAAATGGCAGGGAGTCTCTTACCTGTAGGCCACATACTGCCCACAACATCACTTCACAGAGTTTGCAGGTACCTTACTTCTTTCTGCATTATTATGGGGTAGTACTATGGTGCAGACAAAAGTCAGCCAAGCACATTTTCAAAGGCTGGTTTAGCCCTCTACTGAAATAATCATAGAATCATAGAATGGTTTGGGTTGAAAGGGACCTTAAAGATCATCTAGTTCCACCTCCCAAATCTCTGCTGATGCCCTACTTTGTGATAGCCCTCTAATATTTAGGGCTAATTAGTAACCCTTTCTATATGGAACCATCACATGAAATGCAATCACCAAATAATTATGCCAAGGAATAATTTCGCCAACTGGATAAATAATAGAATCATAGAATCATAGAGTCATTTAGGTTAGAAAGGACCTTTGAGATCATCAGTTCCAACCATTAACCTAGCACTTCCTAGTCCACCACTAAACCATGTCCCTAAGCACCACATCTTCACGTCTTTTAGATACCTTCAGGGATGGTGACTCAACCACTTCCCTGGACAGCCTGTTCCAGTGCTTGATAACGCTTTCAGTGAAGAAGTTTTTCCTAATGTCCAATCTAAACCTCCCTTGGCGCAACTTGAGGCCATTTCCTCTTCTCCTATCACTTGTTACTTGGGAGAAGAGACTGACACCCACCTCACTGCAACCTCCTTTCAGGTAGTTGTACAGAGCGATGAGGTCTCCCCTCAGCCTCCTTTTCTCCAAGCTAAACAACCCCAGTTCCTTCAGCTGTTCCTCATAAGACTTGTTCTCCAGACCCTTCACCAGCTTCGTTGCCCTTCTTTGGACAACATAGATCTTGTTGTACTTTATTATTTTTAAACACACAAGCTTACAATATAATTGCTAGTTGCATTTCTGGCTTTACACCTTTCTGAGGAAAACCAGCAAAGAACCAGTATTTCAGGCTGCAAACCCACGGAGACAGAGCCTGAGGAGACACTATCAAGAAGCAAGGATACCACAGTCACACACACACACAGGCACAACAGAGCTGAGGAAGGATTTTTGATCTTCAGTCCAAGCTGGTCCATGGCCAAGAACCTTCTGCTTTTCTAGAGGAGGTGATGAGTCTCCCCTCAATACAAAAAAACACCCTTACAATCCGTCCTCATATCACAGCTTCTTGAAAAAGGCAACACTCCACCCTCATTGCTCTCGCTTTAATCCACACTATTTGAAAACCCAACGCTTTGACTACTACGGTTTCTTATTCATGGTACCATTTACCTTCTCAGCCTTCATTTCACCAGAGTAAGGTCCACACCACTTTCTGGCATTGAGTCCACACTCAGAGTCAAGGTCAGATTAAGGCAAAGGCACTGATAGATACAACAATATCCACATGTATGTACAGAAAGCCTGAGACAGTTGCCCAGAAAGGGTGAAATACCTCAGTTTATCTTAAACGATATTAAATCCTAGACTCTCTTCTCTGGAAGTCCAGCCAACACCATTTTCCAGAAGACTTGTACTTTGACTAATTATCTCCTAGTTTTACTGATTTTACTCCTAAATAATCACTCTCTGAGAGAAATAAGACATTTCTGCTGCTTTCTCCCAAAAGCAATCTTCTCCATGTAGCAGAAAGCTCCTCAGGAAAATCATCTTGCTTTATTACTGTTTCTGCAGATTTCTGGAAGGGAATAGCAGCAGACAAGAAGCCAAAGGCTAAAAGAGTGCTGTAACATGCCAGAAACACCAGGTACCTTTTCCTGATGCTTTGCTAAATTTTTTGTTAAGTCTAAAGCCTAAGTTTTGAACCAGAAAATCACTGAGGTCACTGAAACACATCTATCATCTTCGTAGTCCCTGTTCCAAATCAGTGGCAACAGCTGGACTCACCAAAACAATGTTTTATGCTCAGAATCATTAAAAATTTTAAATCAGTTTTCCAAATTTAAAAATATTTCTTTTCCAAAACACTGTTCTTTAAAAAATTTTTGACTCATAGAGAATGTGGAAAGCACTCAGCTAAGCAGCATCAGGACAACATATATTAATCTGAAGAACTGCATCAAACCGAATGGAAGGCATGGCCAGAAAAACAAAACAAAGCAAAAACCCCAAACTCTGAACAAACTGGACTTCATAGTAAATATTCAGGAATGTTTGCTGAGATGTCACTACTTTCTACCTCTTTGGAGTCAATAAGACCTTTTGCACAGGTCAGAATCTGGCGAAGACTTCTGTTTAGCTGAGCTTTTACACACTTGCCAAAATAATTAGGTTAAGCACTAGCTAAGATCTTGAGTACATTTGTAAAACCCAGTCATCAGCTGTCTTTAAGGTGACTGCAGACTGGGAACACAAAGTCTTTATTCACAGTTCTGGGATCAGTTCACTTTTGAACATGGAGAGACCATTTAGTCTCGGTTTTAGCATTGGCGTAACTTTATTATTTCTGAATCAATGGGAGCATCATGGACAGCTTTAAATGTTCCTGGTTGCTGTTAACACTAGGAGCCTTCAGGAGAACATTCCAGGATAACTCTACAGCCTTTTGCAAGCAGATATAAGCAGACTCTTTGTTGTATTAACTCAGTGCAGAATCAGTATATGCAGACTCTCAGACGACTTAGCTCAGTTTCAGAAACATGATGACTAGAGCTACAGGGCTTCCAGTTTGCTAACAGTACAGTCAGAGCAAGCTTACACTTGTCTGGAAATACTACAGGGACTACTTCAAGAGAGGATACAGTTACACCTGAAAACCTATGCAATTGCACCTGCAAACCTTGTATAACTTTATTATTTCTCCCCTAAAACACAGCTATAATGGCAGAAATGCAATTATGATTTGTCACAGTAAAGGCACTGATGAAGTTACAAGTAATGCTAAAAGACCTCAAAATACAGGTGTTTATGCACCATGAGTGTTCCCAGCCATTCTAATAGCAATTTCAGAGTGTTTGTGGAACATCTGTGCTTCAGAATTCAGGAGAAAAGGGTTTGCCACAATGCCATGTACAACCATGTCTTGCCTTTTTATTTCTGTTGTTGCTGCCTCCAATAATCTGTATGGAAGATGACAAAATATTTTTATCATAAGCAAACAACAGAAAATCAGATCAACCATTTTACTAACTAGGACAATAACAAAAGAACAAAACTTAAAGACCAAGAACACAGAAGGCCGAATTTCACCAAAAAGCAACTAATTTTCTAGTGCAAAAATAAAAACACATCTGTATTAAATAAGTAAGTGGGCCTAAGCAGGATTAAAGGCAAAAGAGAATTAGTAGACAAGTTATTTCTGAAAAAATAACGTGAAATCTAAGTAATTTTAAGATGTTCTCGGTCCCAATTGGGCTCAGTTTCTTTCATCAACAATTCAGCCTGAACCCAATACCTGCACGTGAGCCCTTGGTTAAGGTCAAATACCTATATTACACTGCCCTTCAAGCAATATTGAATCGGTAAAGTATCTTTTCAGCTACAGTTATATTAGATATAGCTATTGACTTCCTTCTTTTTTATTGCACTATAAAACATGTTGTAGTGAAAATAAAGGTTTACTTTGCAACAGAGAATTCACAGACATCTATTACTGCTGACTCTTCAAATCCTTGGACATGTGTCTTGCTGCCTGTGTTGATTGAGATATTCTGAAAACCAATTAACTGTCCTTCAACCAGCCCCTGACTGGTATAATTAGTGCAGTGTGTTTCACGTATCTGTGCACAGTAGATGCTGAAATAGTTGTCTGTGTCCCTTTGTCTATAATCAAACTATTAATAAAAGGTTAGGTTTCTTTCTTTCCTGTTTTCAGAAAACAGGCAGAAAGCTGCCATCCTCACAGAGGCTTCAGGAGTTGGCTGCCTCCTTTTGATTTTAAAGATAATAGTGTCTCATCTTGATTCATCCTGCTCTAACAACTGAAGATCCAAGTGTTCTTTTGCCAGATACTGAGGTAGCTTTGAGACTGATGTAGCATCAGGAACAAGCAATTATATTCACTTTTATAAGCCTCAGGTAGAAGGTTTGACAAAAGAATTGTTCTATGATCCTCAAGCAAATAATCAGTGGCAAAAACAGGTTCAGATTTTGAAATTCCACCTTGTTCCTAAAGTGCTGTACAAAAGAAATCGTCTAAGACTATTTCAGAGTCATATTTTTCAGACACCTGAAAGATGCCTAAACTGCAGAAAGATCCCTTTTACACTCAGCCATCTCATCTCTGGTTTCGACATCTCAACACTGTGATGCAAACTACCCTGTGAAAATCTCTGCCCAAATTAAAAAAAAAAAAATCCTAATTAAGAAAAAACAGCAGTACTACCAAGGGGATATACAAGGAAGAAAGATGTTCCATAGTATTTAGCCTCTGAAAACATTCAAACACAGGCAGGTCAGACAAGCCTATGTTTCTCTGCGGGCATTTTCCTTGCCTGGGTGCTGCAGATCCTGGCGGCATCTCAGATTGCTGTGAAAATAGAGATTTATAGTATATGATACCTACATCACAAATGGCTTTCATTGCCTGCCTATCACGGAGGAACCTACAGGCCTGATGACTGCGATGTATCACAAAAGCACATATTGATGATTCCTATCAGGAAAGGAAGAATCAGATTTGTTTCTCCGCTAATATCTGGTGAGGTCTACCCACAAAATCCAGAGTTTCCCAGTGCTCTTGTTGTGCCCTAGAATCACTGAAGAGCCAGGAACATTTATGCAGCGATCCAGGCTTCATTGCAGGAGACCCCCTAATAACAGTGAAGGAAACAACATAGCAAGTGGGAAACCTGAAACGTGCTCCTAGTGTATCCCTCAGGCAGAGGAGCAGAAGGTAACGTAAGTATTCTAGAACTAAAGATTCACTACAGATAGGCCTGTCTGGTCTCCAGCAAAGTCAGAGTAAGAACTAGTCGAGAGGACGCTGGTGTAAAGGTGTCCAAGTGGGATAGGGTATTAAAACTTTGCACGCTTCTAATGCTTTACTGAAGAGTTCTCCTTCATTTAGAAGCAGGACAAGGAGATGTGAAGAACTAGGGTATGGTCTCGTCCTTTAGTAAATCTAGCAATCATGAAGCAGCACTGAATTGAGGTCTCTGAAAACTGCAGTTTTTTCCTTTCAGGACAGGTGCAGAAGGTTCAGGAGCAGTAGGGGCTCCTGGGTCACCTCCCTAGGGGCAGCAGACCTCACACTCTGTCCATGTTTATGAAGATGGTAACTGAAAACCAACCAAAAGCAGAGCCAGACTGTGGTATTGTACAAACATGGCAGGCAAGCAATCCCCAAGAGCCTGCAGTCTAAATAGACAACACAGATGCAGGGGCAAGGGTAAGACACACAAGCAGAGCATATGACATAATAGCAGCAAATGGCTGCTATAGTTCCACAGTTCGTTCCCAAGCTTATTTTATTTTTATCTCTTTCTTTGAGGATGGGAGGTTGTCTAAAAAAATAATTGAAAAGGAAGGGAAGCGGCTGAGATGGAGGAAGGCTTGGAAGAAATTTCAGGCTGGAACAACTAACCCAGACTGTAGCTATCCTTTCACGATATGGCCAAGCTCGTCAGGAATCACAGCAAACACCACTGCAGTTCACACCAGCCCCAAAAGCTGCAGTGACACAGTCTGGGCAGGGAGGGAGAAGATAAGAGTGGGACATTTGAATTAAGAGCTAAAGGCATGCGTGGGTCCAAATCTCAACCCTTCCACAGAATTTGTGAGTGAATCAGGCAAGTTCACCCATTTCTCTTTCTCTCCTCTGGACTGTCTGTTTGAAATCAGACAGGCACTTCTTTTCCATATGTGTGTATGCTAGTACACACAGCAACTCTTCCAGTTTATAATTTTTATATATATATACA
>NW_009230847.1:0-6185 GCF_000690835.1 Fulmarus glacialis
GGGACAGCAGGGGACAGCAGGGGACAGCAGGCTCCCGCCCAGGTACGAGCTCCGAGGGTCCCCCGGTGTTTTACAAACCGCCCCCCCCCGAGGCTGGCAGGGCTGGGTGGGCCCCGGGTGAGGTTTCTCCCAGACCAGGGAGAAGCGGAGCTGGTTTAGAAACTATTAGAGACGATTTCTGTGACAGCAGGAGAGTACAAGGGAAGTTTTAAAACCAACGCGCAGGGGCTGGGGAAGTGGGGGTGGATAAGGACCACCAGGGGTTTTTCGGGATTGCACATCCCCAGTATGGATGTAGGGAATCCCAGCTGGGAATTTTCCCACAAAATTGCAAGCGACACAGAGAGAGATGAGTCAAGGAACCGTAGGCATCTAAATCCATAAAGGGTAAATACTCTCCGACAGCTACCGGCGCGGCTGTTAGAGGCAGGCAGGCAGGGACATGTGCTTAAAAAACTCCTGCATCATGGCATCCCGAGAGCTGAATACTGGCTGCGTTACAGTATATACGTAGCTGGCATGAAGTCTAAATGCATCTCTTCCCAGAGTTTAGCTCCGCTAGTAACCACAAGGACAACAAGCAGATCTAAACTTTCTTCTGAAGCTTAGATGCTCCAGATTTTTTCTTTGCAGTATCGTTAGTTCTAGGTCTCCTGCAGGGCTCATCCAAAGGCTTCTGAAACCCCAGATGCAGCTAAGGGAATCCAGCTGCCACCACGAGCGGCAGCAAATATATCCCATCTTTAGGTTTGTCATACTTGGGTTTTAGCTAATTCTGTGTTCTAGGAACCACCTTTTTACCCATGGCTGTGGCTGCAAGTCTCTCAAGGTCTTTCCAGTATGATTTTGATTCAGCCAAAAAGGGAAAGTCCTGTAAACTATTGCAACATAGATTTTATATTCAATCCTGTGTTCAGGGGTTTAACAAAAACCTTACAGATGCACAGGCTACGAAAATGATGTTTATCAGCTTGGGGTTTTTTTCAATATCAAATTTTAAGTCTTGCAGTTAAAAATCTTAATAACACACAACACTTTTAAGAAATGCAGCATTTCAAATCTTCTATAAAGATAATTCTTGGGGAAAATATGCGTTATGAAGTGCATGAATTAGGAAGATGTTTTGTACATCACATACAAAGAAAACAGCAGCCTTGGAAGCAAGATTTCCCCTGTCAATGAAGAATGTCAGAGCACAGATTAAGCCAGCTTCCTGAAATCAGGAACCAGCAGTGCAGAACCCACTCATGCCATCTCATTGTATTTGAGGATGACTTTTCCACAGCTACTAAAACAAAGTTCCTCAAAGCACAGGTAGAGATCGCATTGCTTTGGGATACACCGAGCAAACTCCTGTGTCACAGCTACAGCAGTCGGTGAAACATCGATTCCTCGGGGCGGGCAGCATATCTGTGCCGGTGCGAGCAGGAAGCGCCTTTGCCATGAAGATGAAGTACATCCCCTGTGTTGGCTTGGTCATTCTGCTGAGATGAAGTACAAGGTAAAGTTCATCCCCTGTGTTGGCTTGGTCATTCTGCTAGTGTGGCTGTCTGGAGGGGAAAAGGCAACGAGAGCTGCCTGTGAGCGGTGCAGGACCCGCTCAGCTGCTGTCCCCTCCTCCCGGCAGGCCGGCAGGGCAGCGCAGCAGCAGGCTGGTGAAGAATGGTGGGCACGCAGCCTGATTGCTTACACATGCGCCTACCATGTGCATTTGGAGCAAAACGGAAAAATAACTTGGTTATAGAGCTTTGTGCCTGGTGCTGTTAAATATTCCCAGCCTGGGATTGTGAACATTCTGGAAAATAGTGAATTGAAACAATTTTCTCAAAGTAAGAAAAGAGGCTTGATGTAGGCTGTAGGACTGTAAGCTGTGAACGTGGCTCTGGAGGAAGAGTAGCAGCTAATGGCTCCGTTTGTCACCCTGCCAGTATTTCATCTCCCCCATGAAACGTCTCTCGTGTCGTGACATGCTACCGGAGTAGTATCTGCTTATTTTACTATGTGGATTTCTTCCGCAAAGGATCTGCTCTTCCCAGGAAATTACTTGGGAGACAGTTTGGTTTAAGGCTGGACTCAGTTCTCCAGTATTAAACCAAGGTTACTGTGTGAAAGCATTGCTTCATGGTGTAATACCACCGCTTCAAAAGTGTTCCCCAGTGTGGTGCTGGTGTGGTAGAGGCTGAACACTGTGTCTCTTTCTAGGACTACACCGGCTGTGTGAGCGGGGGAAGCGCGTGTGAACTGTCCGTGCCGCAGTTAACATCTCTAAAATGAACAGGTTACTCCTGGAAATACGCTTTGAGATCTTCCAATAGAAGACAGTGGTCTTGTCCCTTTAATGAATCTGGAAGTCTGAAAAGGATTTAAGGTATACTTAGTTAAGAAAATGTATGATTTCTTAAATTCTACAAATAGACAATTTAATTCAAATTACTTATGCCAAAACCGATTTGAGGCAGCCAGTGATTACACGTGTTGTTGGACGGCAGCGGCGTCTCTGGTGTTTGCAGAGCCGCCATCAGGACTTGCAGCCCAGCAGCCCAAAGCAAACCAGCACTCCTGGCCCTAACCCCGGGTGGGTCAGGGCAGGTGAATGGGCTGTTCCTCCCTTGATAATAGCTGGGACGCCCCGTCCTCGGGAGGGGAACATCTGCGGGGTGGCTCTGGCAGACAGCTGGCACCAGGCAGCCCTCTCTTCGCACTACCAGCACGCTTGTGCAGTTCCTATCAAACACCAGGTAAGACGTTACCCGGAAGGAAGAATGTATCAATGATCCACTTTAGCAAAAATCCCCCCTAAACATACCCTAAACTGTGCAATGCTCCTTCCCAGGGGAACCACTTGCTCCAGACTTTGGGGACCTGGCAGAGAGACAGAACCCACCCGCCACTCACACTCCAACCAGTTTATTGAGCCAAGGAAGCCCAGCTGCCCTGCTCCTGCGAGCTGGAGGGACGTTGTGCTACCCTGATATTTCACATCTATTTTCATTCAGGCACTTCAGCAGTCATTTGAATGGTCACTTTGCTTAAGGGCGTTTTGCTTCGGGTGTAAATCACTGAGCACAGCTCTTCCAGTTTCAGAACACTTAAAATAATAACTATGTGCTGGTATCTAGGGGTTTTGCCCAAGCACATCATGTATTTCACACCTAGCCTGGCAAATTGCACTTTTTATGGCCATACCAGGAAAGGCAGAGTTTACACTGGACTTACCACCCCATAGAGCAGTCCAGAGCCAACCGGCAGCCCCTGCGCCGGCACGCTGCAACCCAAATACGCTGCTGCTGTAAGAGCGGAGGCCTCTTCCTCCTCAGCAGTGGGTGACACCCAGCGCGTTAACAGCTAAAGGGAATTCACAGTGCATTGCCTGTTCCAGTCCCCCGTAACTCAGCTTCACAACACAAGCACATCTATGATCAGCGGAGTTGTTTTCTTTCCATCGGTTGTGTGCGCAACAGTTGGAACTCGCATTGTTTCCTTCCTTCAGTTCCCACTGGGTAACCTGAGTGCTCCAGGACCCAGAGAGAGTTCAGCTCTCACATGTTTTTATCCATGCAGAAAACTGCCTCTGAAGATTGAAAAACAGTCGGCAATTTTTAAGCTGGTGGAATAATTCTTTATTGTTTATTCTACCAGTGTGCTCAGGAGCATGGGCTGAGCCAGCCACACATCCTAGCTGTTCCGTCACGGACCGAATCAGGCATGCTCCGGTGGTGCCAAGACGCTGCTCCCTGTAGCCATGTGTGTTTCTTGGTGAACAGCAGTGAAGTACAAACTTAACAACTTAGACGGACCTAGGTCTGCTGTGGCTTCACAAGAACCTCCCTTAGAGCAAAAGGTGTCTGTACCTCGAGATTTTCAATCAAAGCCAGTGATACATCTTCACAAGACACATCTCCAAGAAGCCCGGCTGCCAGCGAGCATCCAGGTGTGCCCGGTGGGCTTCTGAAACTCGGATGGCAGATTTCCGTCCGTGCAAGGCTGGCTGGCAGACCACAGCGGAGTGGCAGAGTCCTGATGAACGCCGTGCTGCAAGCAGGGCCCGCGCTGCAGGTCTGCAGGCGGGCAGCAGCAGAGCGAGCCCCTACCCGTCACCCTGCCCCGCGGGCTGTCACCGGAGCGCTCAGCGAGTTTTATATAGGTCAAGTAATCTTTGAACATCGTGTCTCACATCAGACCTTCCTGTGCAGGAGATTTTGTTTATAGATATAGACGCAGATACAGATAGAGAGATACAGACTTCAGCTTTCACGGGGGAGTGGTTGTTCCTCATTAGACCCTTGGACCCCATTTCCTTCGGGATGTGTCATCTTAAAGTGTTGCCAGAGACTGCTGTATCGTATCCAGATAGAAGGTGACAAGCACTATATAACCAAATTATAAAATGAATCAAGTCATTTGATAGTTGAAAGAAAAAACGCTTCTCCCAGAGCTCATCATTTATTAAAACCTGAAATCAAGAGCTGAATATTTATAGTTTACTTTTGTTCCTCTTTCTGGAGCTCTCTAGACAGACATTTTGTTCAGTTGGCCTGAAAAATTAAATCTGCATTCAGAAAGAAGAAATCTGAAATGCTTTCCCAGGTTTCTTTCCTCTTGGAAGATATTAAGAGTTTTGCCCATTTAAGTGCACGATTTTTCCCAGCTAACCAGCTTTCTGGCCTTTAGTAACTTTGGGTTTGGCTGGTGCAGTACAACGCGGCGATACCGGAGCCCATGCCACTGGGGATGCTGGGCGCGTCCCGTCCCTGGGGCTGTCACACCTCGGTCCGGGGCTTCTCGGTCACAAACACACGTGCACAAACTGCACAGGAGCTCTTGTCCTGCAGAGCCCCTGCACACCTGGAAATGCCTTTCAGCACAGAAAGCAGTTTTCAGCTGGGTCATTTCAGACGATGCGTTTGAACCCAGGTGCTGGATCCAGCCCAAGCACGGAACCGCTGCTCTCGCGTCTGGAAGAGCCAGGGTTCGGGTTAGCCCAAGGCCTTGTGTAGCCCAGAGTCTTTTCATGTTTGCCAAGTTTTCCTCCAAGTCTCAGCTCCATCAGCTGCAAAGCCCATCAAATTTGCCCGAGCATCAGAACAGGCGGTGGGAAGCTGGCACTTGCCTGGGACCCGTGGCTGAGCCCACCACGCGGACTGCAGACGGCCCAAGGCGCGCATGGACTCACAAAGACTTGATTTCTGACAAGGTATTGTCTAAAGCACAGCTCAAACTGTCATGCTGGAGTCATCGTTGTTTTAAACCGCAGTGGTATGAAGAATAGTTATTTATAGATTATCACCTAAATTGGCACCTGCCTAAGAAACTGGCTTATTTGTTTAAAAATCTCTTTTAGGAGTTTTTTCCCAAATCATATAGAATAATTCAACATCCACTACAGAAACAGATCACCTACAATCATAAGCACATCTGGGCTTATTATTAAAGGCTGCTTATTCAAATTAAGCTCATGAGAAGTTCCTTAAAGAAAACGGACTGAAATTAAATTTAGGTAAGATAGCTATAGCAATTCAAACTTCTGGTCTTTGTGCTACCTTAAAGCTTAAATGTTAGCAAATCCTCTCCAAAATCAGCTCATGTCCAGGGGTGGGCAGCAGCTTTATTCCTTCCATCCCAGTGAAATCCCTACTGAGGAACGAAGCAGGTTAAGCTGAATCTGTGGACTTTATATTCACATTCAAAATTAAGCGGTGTATATCTCCATGTGGAACAAAATGAACTGCACGCTTATTCTTAAGAAGTGTTTTTAAACCCTAATTTGAGGGGTGTTTGTGTAGCGGTCACTGTCCTGAAAAGGCAGAATTCAGCTCTATGGCATTTCTCAGCTGCTACAGCGAGAAAGGAAGGTAAAATACCAATAAAAAAATATGCACCCAACACTCCAGTGCATCAATGTCTATGTGAACACAGAGGTGCTTGTGAAGAAGCCTTGGGGTCCAGCTCCTTACATTTGTATTTTCCCGCGTCGAGCCTGCTCAGGTGGCAGTGGATATTCCAGCACCAAGAAGTGACTTTCTGTCCGCTTTCTGTTTCTGCGGGGCACTGCTGGGAAGTTTTCCTGTTGTTTTTTGAGGAGAAGAGCTGAAATACGTAGGCGCTATGCGGTGCGTCGGGGCCCTGGCCATGGGCACTGCCCCGGCGTCCAGGGGCCAGAGCCGGGGCGCTGGGGCGCTGCAGAG
>NW_009230848.1:0-211 GCF_000690835.1 Fulmarus glacialis
CTGCCTGACCCCGCCGGGGCACCGCCGGGCCCGGCACAGCTCCCAGCACCGGCTTTTAGAAAACAGCGCGTCATAAATACGCACACATGCAGTCTCTCGAAGCGCTTTGCACCATCCCACGGCACTGGTCGTGTGTAATGCATCGGCGCTGAGGCGACGGTCATTATAGAGACATTAGGAGCGGGTTCATAATTAAGGGGAGGACGGCGGG
>NW_009230848.1:282-581 GCF_000690835.1 Fulmarus glacialis
AGACTCGCTTTAATATGAGCCGGAGCCGCGTCCCCCATTTCCTTTAATATGTGCTAAACTGAGCTAATTTTAATTGCATGTTTCAACTTTGCTAATTAAATAGAGCGGTCTAATTAAAAGTGACTAGGGAACAGTTTTAATTCAACCCTCTACTTTTTTAACAATCCATTATGCAACAAATCCAGGGTAAGCCCTCCCTTTAAAAAAGCTACAGATGATTGAGTTTTTACACCTTTTTACACGCTCACAATGGGGAGACTTGACCCAACATATGTAGCGGCGGGGCTGGCCCCCCCCCG
>NW_009230848.1:613-918 GCF_000690835.1 Fulmarus glacialis
CTCGCGGCTGCTGCCCTGCCTGAGCGCTGCTGGACCCGGTTGCCTCCCGGGGCCTCCCCGCTGGAAGTGCTGAGACTATTAGCCCAGCAGAGGTTAGAGTAGCACATCCCCAAGACAGCAGCCCAGGATTTGGGAAAATCGGGCTCTTTACACGCTTCATCTCTTCACCAAGTGCTCATTAGGTTGTTAACCTCTGGTTCACATGAAAGGGGCATGTGATGAATCCCCTCCCGAACAAATGGGCGCATCTCCCTTCAGGCACTGAACAAAGCCCTTAAAATAACTGCACAAGAAAGCCTTTAGTT
>NW_009230849.1:0-238 GCF_000690835.1 Fulmarus glacialis
GGCCGGCCCTCCAGGGGGAGGCGGCAGCAGCTCCCGCCTGCAGGGCGGCAGAGGCGCTTCGCCACTTCGGCGTCGTTTCTCTGGCCCGGTGCCCTCGCTCCGCGCTCAGCCCTGTAGGGCAGCTCAGGTGCCATGGCCGGGTTGGAGGAGGACCTGACCTGTCCCGTCTGCCTGGGCATTTACAGCAAACCCGTGTCCCTGAGTTGCGGTCACAGGTTCCGACCGGACAGCATCCAGG
>NW_009230849.1:283-8654 GCF_000690835.1 Fulmarus glacialis
GGTGTGCTACGCCCAGACAGACCCCGCGATGGAGCTGCAGCCCAACGTCCAGCTCCAGAGCATAGTGCAGAAGTTTTTGGATGCTCCCACTCATCAAGAGGAGGAAGAGTGTGAAGTGCAATGCAAAGAGAAGGGGGAAGGTTTGGGCCAGCAAGACAAGGTGATCCTGTGTGATTTCTGCCTTCAGGAGCCCCAGCCAGCCATGAAGACCTGCCTGAACTGCGAGGCCTCCCTGTGCCAAGCCCACCTGAGCAAGCACAGCACCAAGAGCCCCCTGAAAGATCATGTCCTGGTGGAGCCCTGTGACACTCAGGTTTTGGCTGAGAGAAGATGCCCCCAGCACAGCAAACTGCTGGAGTGCTACTGCAAGACGGACTCGGTCTGCATCTGCATGCTGTGCTGTGTCACCAGCTGCCACAAGCACCACACGATCACCACTTTGGAGGAGGCTTTTCACGACGCGCAGGTAAGAGGCTGCCAGGACAGCGGCCCGGGCACGGATTGCACTAGGAAGACCGCAGGGTCTGTGGCACAAAGAGCTGCGTGCAGCACAGGGATGAAACATCTCCCGGGTTTCAGATTTGCAGACTCAGGATGGGGCTAAATCTCCATCTTGGGATATTGGGCTTTTATTCCTAGTTTCGCCCCAGATTCCCTCTGGGCTTGGCCCGCAGGATATAAAATAAGATGTTATAAACACTTTCTTCCCATTCTGAGGAGCCAAACTGGTGGGACTCAGTGCTTGTGGCTATGCTTTTAGTCCTCGTCGCACTTTCAAGCCAGAAGATCAGCCTGAGCTGCATTTACGCAAAGAAAATTAATGTCAGAGTAACAGAAAGGAAGCTGTCAGCACTGAAAGTAGCTTTATGTGTGGCTATTGTACGTGAACAGTTTTCAGTTTCAAAATGTTTTTCCCGTGCTCATAGTTCTGGTATTTGTTCAGGGATGAAATCTTCCAGTAAACCTTTATTATTGATTTGTCCGGAGAGCATGCAGTGAACAAACTTTTTGCAGGTCTAGTTTAACCAATTTCCATAAAATTGCTGATCTTGTGCACGTATGTTGGTCCTATCCTGATGTCTCCCTCCGGTTGTTTTTATAGAGTGATTTTTCTGAAACTCTGAAAACAGTGAAAAACCACGAAGCTGCGCTGAATCAAAGCATAGCAAACCTGCTGAAACAAGAGGAGGAAGTAAAGGTTTGTTCCAAGGTCCCATATCACTTTGGGGATGGTTGCATGCTGGTAGCTGAGATAAGGTTTTCTTTTGCCCTTCCCCAGATCATGGATTCTGAAGCTTTTTTTACTTCCTGGATGGTTTCTCAGATATTTTTTAGTTTTCTTCTTTGAGGGAGGATGATAAGCAACTTTTCTTACCACTGTGGGAAGTCCATTCTTAGTTTCCAAGGTCCTTTGAGCTTGAAAGTTGCTGTTAAGTCCATGCCTCCTGATTGGTGGGTGGTGGTTGGCTTTTTTTCTTCTCAAGCTTATTCAATTTGCAGACTCTAAAATATTTCTGGAAAAGATACAGACGATGTTATAGTGATTTTATTCCTCTTTACAACAAGAAATCCCTTTAGGTTAGCCTGTGGTTCTAAGAAGTTGGTAGGAATGAGGTTAAAAGATTGCTCCAAAGTCTCTGTTTTTTGCTCCCAGCATGCAAATACCTATCTAAAAGCTCTGAAAGAGCAGGGAATTTAATGCAGGTCTCCAAATCCTAGTTCATTCTGCTTAGGCAGAATTGGCACTTGCCTTCCTCCACCAGTAAAAGTGATGGGACTGGAAGTCCTGGCACTGGGCAAAGGAAATGTTCCCTTCTAGTCTGAAGACAAAACTGTACCTGTTGGCAGTGTCCTGTCTGGCAGCATAGCTGCTTTCGAACAGTGAAAGAAGCTTGGTGGAGGCAGGAAGCAAAGGAACTTTTTTTCCTCACCCATCCTTAAAAGGACCAAAGGCAATGTATCTGTAGAAAAATACCAGTGCAAAATAAGGAAATATACGCACAGTGGAAAGTCTTCAGCAAGCATCATGCAATAAGCACTACTTTTTCATCTTTTTCTGGTCAGGTGCCAGATGCTGGGGAAGGCCACTTATGTTACTTGGCCTTTCTGCTGTCAGTGGGACATCTTGGTTTGTTGTCATATGGAGAGGCACTAGGTTAGTAGTTACTTCTATCAGCCCAGAAAAGATCACGCTCATTTCTGAGTGAGAGTTAGTGTGGAAAATGTAAGATTCAGTCCTTAACAGCTTTGAAAGTGTTTTCTTAATAGACTAAAGAGAGCCTGTGGAGGAATCGGCTGGAGAGCCTCTTCGAAGAGATGCGTCTGCAGCTAGATAACAAAAAAGAAAAGGTCCTGAAAGCTCTCAGTCACAACAAGGAGCAACAGCTTTCTCAGATTCAGATGCAGATACAGAAACACGAAGAGGAGAAGCATGCAGCCAGCCATGATGTACAGGAGCTGGAGGCTCTGAGAGATCAGAAAGACATACTTCTTTTCATCAAGGTGCCTAACAGCATCTCCCTTCCCAGAGGTACTCAGCTCTTGGGCTGGCCTTTGCCTGCACTATGCTAATTCTATTTTCAAAATGTCTTTTACAGGCTTTTGCAGCGATTCAAGCCAGGTAAGCTCTTCCCAAGGTGGTCTACTATTGCATTACATATTGCTTCAGGTGACTAATGGTCCAGCGGTGTGGGTCTGCTAGCCCAGTGTGCGTGGACCGCAGACCCACAGCTCCCTGGGCTCACCCTGGCTGCCCCTTGGGCAGGCTGACGGCACACTCTGAGCCTGGCTTCATCAGAGACCTGGAGAAACCCCAGAATATTAACAGAGGTCATCTGTGACTCTTCATATACAACATGGCTTATTTTTCTGTACCCTCCGCACCTGTTCTCGAGACCCATTCTGAGGGCAATTCCTGAATATTTAGGTCCCTGGGTGGGCATGCAAAGGACAGATAAGGTTAGATATCCTGAGTCGTCCTCCAGTTTGCTTTGCCTTCTGCTTCTAAGAAGCAAATGCGGCAGGAGCCGAAACATGCAGTGAAGTCACGAGTCTACAAAGTTCATGGCTTTTCTCCTGAGTCATTCTCCCAGTGCCCTGTTCCTCTACCACAGCCCACCACTGCATGCACACAGGCTCCTCTAGCCCAGCCTTTCCCCAGCCCTGCATTTCAGGTGCAGCAGTTGCCCCTTGGCTGTGATAACGTGGCACTTCTTGTTTGCTGCCCAGCATCCCCCCAGCTGCCCCTGACACCTCGTTAGCTCCTCTTGCGGGGACTTGAGGACTGTAACCGCAAACATGATGCTGGGGTCTGTCCTGGCAAAAGGTGGGGCTGAGGTGACTGAGACAAGGTCCTCTGGGGACAGATACTGTCCATGGAGTGAACTTCATCCTAATGATGTTGAAGAGATTTGGGGTTCTGGGAAAAGACCGGTCAGAGGGGGAGTCCCTGGTAAAGCTGCAGAGGGAGGGGAGGACAGAAGCTGCTTTCTGTATGTCCCATCGAGGCTGGGTGTGGAGTGGGGGATGCAGTTGTTGGCTCGGGGATGGGCTTGGTGATGGTTTTCTGATGACTTGCTGCTCTTCTGATGTCTTTCTGCATGTTTTAGGAAACGCAAGCCAGTTCGTAACCAAGTTGGTGTAGAACTGCCAACGCCACCCATTATTTTGGATGAATTAGCAACAGACGCTACTGTAAGGCTTTTCCAGGAATTCCTCTCAGACATGCCGTCCTTATTTAAAGCAGCACCTGGTAAGTGGCTGTCGTGGTTTAACCTGGCAGGCAGCCAAATACCTCACAGCCGCTCACTCACTCCCCCCCCACAGTGGGACGGGGAGAGAATCGGAAGGGTAAGAGTGAGAAAAACTCATGGGTTGAGATAAAGACAGTTTAATAAAACAGAAAAGGGAGAATAATAATAATAATGATAAAATATACAAAATAAGTGATGCACAATGCAATTGCTCACCACCCGCGCTGACCGATAACCAAGTAGCGATCGCTACTTCCTAGATCACGCCTACCATTCATATACTGAGCATGACATCACATGGTATGGAATACCCCATTGGCCAGCTGAGCTGGCTGTCCTGATTATGTTCCCTCCCATCTTGTGTACCTAGCTCAGTCAGTAGGCATGGGAGCTGTCCTTGGACTAGGAGGGTACTTAGCAACAACTGAAAACATCAGTGTGTTATCAACATTCTCCTCATACTAAATCCAAAACACAGCACTAGGAAGAAATTTAACCTTATCCCAGCTGAAACCAGGACAGTGGCCATTTCACTACGTGACAAGCAAGACGGAGAAGCTAACAAAACAAAACATATTTAAGGAAGGACTGTAATAAGACACCAAGTACCCAAGTACCTCTAGAAGAACTGATTACTAACGTTGATTTGATTATTTTCACATATGTGTACATAAAAGGGTGCTTGTCCTGGGCTTCAGCGCTTTGGACGTACCTTGAATACACCCTGTTTACCTCTGGGATGGTAGGAGTTTTCTGGGAGGATTAAGAGAAGAGAATAGCAACACCTCTTCTGTCTGTAGCATCGCTTTCAAAAGTGATTCAAAGCAGATGGAAAGTTGAGAACTCATCACAGCAGCAACAGGTGGAGTTTGTCTTACGACGTAAATAATCTACTCTTTCTATGTAAATAATTCTATTCTTTTGTAATGTTTTGTAAGATCAATCTACAGTCCCCGTGCTGTGCACGGTGGGATGCTTGTCCAACTGAATTGAAAAAATTAGGGCTCCCTTGTTATTGCTGTCTTGATGGTGCTTGAGCCCTTGCTGACAGTGAGCCTAGAGTCAAGACCGAGAGACAGCTGGGGTGGGAAGGCTCTGTCCAGAGCGTGTGTGACAGTGTGCGACGTGCACACCTAATTGGCCACCATCCATACAGCTTTGGGTACACTAAGAAGCACACCATTCTCATGGCCATTCCTGAGCTCAGTCTTTACCATCCCTGTAAGCATAGTCCAGACCTATTCTGGCTAAAAAGCCTCAGATCCAGGTTTTCGTAATTATCTATGCCATCTGAGCAATTTTGATTAGCTGTGGAAGTCACTGCCACTGTTTCAGTTTCCTGAAGGAATAAGTTCCAGAGCAGAAAATGCCACAATATTGAAATGCATTACCTGCAAGAGAAGGTTTGAATAAAAACATTCTGCAAATTCCTGAGTGTAGAATTAACTTCTTGTGACTGGTCATGCTAGATGAAGTTTTGAGAGTTCTAGAAAATGCCTTCAAATGATTCTAACAAGTAAGCTTTTATAAAATGGCTGTGCTACTTCACACATTTCTTGTACATGGAAGTTAATCCGGAGAGTTTTTAAAAATGCCTAATGAAGCTCTGCAGGACAATGACGGAAAACTAAAATTTAGAAGTTTCTGTAGTTGGAAACAAAAAGCAAAAAGACACTTTAAAATTGTGAGAGAGCAGCATTTCTTGAAATGTGATATCAACTCCCTTTAGAATTACATAGGAGCAGCTATGAGAGGTGCAGAAGGTGTTTCAGTTAACATATGCTTTTAATGACTTGGGTGGGTTGGACTTGAATTGGATGACTTGGATAGGATGACTTGGATTGACTTGGACGACTTGGTTTGGGAAATCCAGCTTTCCGCAATGGGGATGTATGCAAATCTGCACAATTATCTGTTAATCATAATGTGGTTTTTTTGTTGTTTCTATAGTTCATGAACATCTGACTTCTTCAGCATGTCAACAAGATGGATTTGTTTTCAGTCATGACATAGTCTCTGCATCCTCACTCAGTTCGTTCTATTTTGGGGTACCAAATAATCCCAGTGCCATCCCATACGTGCAGAGCGACCAGAGCTTCTTCGAGGGCTGTCACTTCTGGGAGGTGGACACCAGCAAGGTTGAGGGGCTGGAAGCTCAGAATCATTCATTCTAGTTCCCAGTGCTACCTGGAAATGTCTCATGATTACCTCTCTGTGTTTCTAGGTCAAAGACTGATCAGAGAAAAGCACTTTTCTACAGACCTCAAAGTGGTCAGGGTAGAGCTAGACTGTGAAAGAAATACAGTCATTTTATACCGCATCTGTCAACAATGGAGATCCTGCTGACAGCCTCAGGCCTATAGAGACAGTAAGCATCCCGCCAAACTACCCTGCCCGTGCTACCTTCGGCGTGTCTGGTGGCTCTTTGAAGCTCCTGTAGGGATATGGGGACAAGATGCTGTTTTGTATTTCCAGGCCTAGGTATCGGGTCTGCTGCTGCGCGGAGGCTGTGCTAAGCTGGCATATTAGAAATTGGATTTTGGGCTGCTGTGACGGCTCATCTGTGTGAGGGCAAGGCCTCTGTGGGGTATATCACAGCACACTGCCGCTTACTGCAAGAGCTCCTATCTTACTTGTTCTGTTAATCACGATGGAAATACCGCTAAGTTGCACTTTTTTGCTCGGCTGTATCAAATGCTGTGCTGGCTACATGTTGTTAAAGTAATTTAGTTTGCAAAACTCAATGGCAATTTAGTTTATAAAAAAGGTGACAGCACAACATTAACTGCTATAGAATGTTAAGCAATGCTGACATTTGCTCTAATGCATCACCTTTTACCTCTGCCCTCCTCTGCCTGTCCTGCACAACCTAAACCATCTGTTGCAGAATAAAAGCTGGCCTGGGAGGCAAGTAGAGACTAGGTGGTAAGACACCTGGTTTCCCTTGCTCTCTGCTGCTGTCCTCCCCCATGAGCTCTCTGATAGATCACTTACGTACTTTTTGCCTCAATTTTCTCCTTACCTATGCAAAAATTTCACAGCAAAGAAAGTAATAAAGAGGAAGACTCCTGTGCCTTTAGTCTGTGACATATAGGGCCTGGGTTCGTTCGTTCTTATGATTGTCCAAACATCTTGGAGAGGAAGAGATGATATTCCTGCCTGCTGCCTGTGGTTCTGCTGCCTTCAGACAGAGCCACGGTATTTGCATGAAGAGGTCCAGGCAGTGGCTGCTGCTCTGCCTGGTCTCAGGTGGTACAGGCACAAAGCGAGGTAAGCGAAGTTCGTGACACGGAACAGGGATATTCCTATCCGAGAGTGCCTTTCCGGGAGCCTTTACCAGCCCTCTGTCAGCTGGCTGCAGGTAGGAGACCAGCCTCAACAAGGCCCAGTAAAACTTTCCCCTGGGTTCTCCCTATTTTACCTTTAGGGGACCACCTGTAACTTGTGGAGAAGAACCAGACAAAGCAAAGGGAATTCCTGGCTTACCCCAGCCAGGCTCATACTCTTCTCATTCTCTCTAATTCGCTGATCCGGCATGGGATGCAGGATTTTTCTGGGAGAGCAGAGGGCTGTAGGAGAATTGTCCACCTCGTGCCGTGCCTGTGAGTGCCTCCCCAGCACCCCTGGCTCCCGCCAGCCTGCTGGGGGCCACGCAGGGAGCGATGCTGCCTGAGACCACGCAGCCACTGAGGCCAAACGTCTAAAATCGGCTGCCGGGGTTTACAGGAGTTGTTTGCGGGTGAAACCCGAGATGGGGAGCGTATCTCTGCGGGCCTGTCACATGGTGGAGAGGAAGGACTTGCAGCCTCTGGGCTGGGTCTCTAACCGGGGCACAATGCCAAGGACATCCTTTTAGTTTCGTTTTTCACAGACTGCCTAACTCGCCATTTCTGCGGCCATGGCAAAAGCTAGGGAAGAATTTGGAGGGGGTGCCAGCCTGGAGGATGAACTCAGCTGTCCCATCTGCCTGTATCTGTACAGGAACCCCGTGTCGCTGAGCTGTGGTCACAGCTTCTGCAAGCAGTGCATCCAGAAGGCGCTTGGTGCCCAGCAGCAATCCAAGGCCCTTTACTCCTGCCCCATGTGCAAGCTCCAGCTGGGGCCCATCCTGGAGCTACAGAAGAACTTCCAGCTGTGCAGCATCGTGGAGGCATTTCTGGCCACCACTTCCAAAGGAGAACAGAGCAAGGGCTCTGCAGAGGGGAAGGAGGAGGTGGTTCCCTGTGACTTCTGCCTGGATTCGTCCCAGCCAGCGGTGAAAACCTGCCTGATCTGCGATGCCTCTTTGTGCCAGGCCCACCTGAAAAAACACAATGCCAAGGCTTCTCAGCAGGACCACATCCTGGTGGAGGTGGGCGCAGACGCTGCGGTGGAGGAGAGGAGGTGCCGGGAGCACGGCAGGCTGCTGGAGTGCTACTGCCAGGACGAGGGGCAGTACATCTGCGTGCTCTGCTCTATCGCGGGGTGCCACAAGGGCCACAGCATCGTCACCCTGAAGGAGGCACATGACAAACAGCTGGTAAGGGGCTCTCCTCTCCCCACGGCCCCTGCAGGGTTTGCTCCAGGCTCCTGGCCTGGGGGAAGCTGCGGGAGGGGCAGCAGGGCTTTCACCAGAGGGT
>NW_009230850.1:0-11202 GCF_000690835.1 Fulmarus glacialis
GGGGGGAGGGGCGCCCGCCTCGCTCCTCCCTCCCTCCCATATGTATTTCAGTTTTATTTTGATGCTCTGCCGTGTTCTATGGGTTCGTCCCCTGCGGTGGGAGAGGAGGCTCTGTAAGGAGGGCCCCTGGCCCTAACCCTGTCCTGGGTGCCTCCCCCGGGGGTCCGCCCAGAGGTGCGGGCTCTCCTGGGCCTCTCTCAGTACAGCTGAAAGGCTTTAACGCGTGTGTAACGGCAGTGTTCCTCGGGGCGGGGGAAAGGCAAGTGAGGTTAATGGCTGTACACAGAAAAGTATGATTTTGATGTACTTTACTGCTGTTGCGTTGGCCAGAGCGGTGCAGGCAGGAGAACGAGCCGAAAGCTTCAGCGAGCACTGGGAGCATCTTTCTGGCTGCAATATAAAATTATTTTGCAGGTTATATCATGTATACAGATAATGAGCTTTATTCTTGTCGCTTGGGTCAAAATTTGCCTTGCTAAGTCTTAAAGAAGTCTTATACAAGATTAGGAGTCCAGATATCTCTTCCAGGTTTTTTTCACTCCTTGCAAAAGCAAATTTAACATGCAGTTTTCTGGAAGAACTGTAAACACAAAATATTCAGCTGCACTGTCTATAGGAAACTTTTTTTTAGAATAGTTAATGCAGCTAACAGTCTATCTATGTTGAAAATTCATTTCCAGCCTGACGAATCCCTTGACCCTCAAACTTCAACTGAATCACTATTTAATCTTTGTGAATGTGGACATCTGGTCTTTAGAACTTGATAATTGTTGCATCTATCCAAGTTACTAATATCATTGTTGTGAGTTTCCTAGGCAAGTGACAAGACTTCTGAGATACATTTAACTAACTTCATGTTCTGAAGTGAAGAAGGTATTTGGACTGCCTTAAATCAAATAAACACTTGATTTTTTTTTTTTTTGGTCTCATTAAAACCAGTGTAAAAGCTATGCCAAGATTCATGTATAGGATTTCCTTCGGTCAGGTATATCATCTATGTTTGAAATAGAATAATGAATGTAGGTTTTCTTACTGTCAGTGGGTGTCATTGCACATTCACAGTGCATCTAAACTTTGATCCTCCTCCAGGAGGATATATATTGTTTATGAGAAATATGTTTGTATTTATACTCAAACTGTTTCTGTGGTTTACTTTTTTTTTTTAAAGACTGCTCACTGCAGAAGATAATTATTTGACACTCAAGCTTGTAGTTACTTACATTTTTCTCCTGCTTATGCCTTAATTTTTTTTTTTCTTCTTTTTCTTCTTACAGCAATCGGAAGACTTTGTGAAAAATGTAAGTATAGCTTCTACATATAGTTGCTTGAGAACATGGTGTTGTGGTTAGAGCGTACAGTTTGGATTTGGGGATTGGATTCTATTTTTGCTTTAACCACGGACTTGGTGTCACTCTTTGAGTTGGGGAGAGTTACTCGTGTATTGCAAGTGTAAATCAATGGATACTTGCAAAGTTACGTGCTCAAATAGATTGTCACACAAATGCATGGTGTACTAGAGTATATGCTGCCAGTATTTTCAGTAGCTGAGGCTACAGTGACTTCTTGATTGATTCCTTGTAATCTGTAATACAGAATGATCAGCCTGATTATTTCAAAGCAAGAAAAAATAATGCGTTTTTGGAATCTGACTTCTTCACACCTTGAGAAAGGTTCCCTTCAGAATCTAGGAGAATAAGAAATGGAGTGGGGGATGACACATCTAGAGTTAGAGCAGAAAAAACCCCACAGAATCAAATGCTCAACTGTAGAAGGGAAGAAAGAAAGAGTATGATCTGTCATTAGATCCTTGTAGGGGAACAGAACAAATAAGATGACTAGTTCGTGACTCAAAAATAGTATAAAAATAAGCAAAGTAGGGAAAAGCACAGTCTGAAGCAACAAGATTGTTTTCAAGAGCACTCAGCAGTGAAGCAGATTCCCATTGGTAGTAGTTGAGGGCTGTCGTGCTGGAGATTTAAGAGCAGGTTAGATGAGCTGTTTGTGGGAGTTGGGATTAGATGCTTTGGGAACTGGTAAGAGGATATGAAGCCTTTCATCCCTAGGTCAGTGGTCTGGATAAGGTCCAGCACGACAGAGACTGTCAATGGCATCTGATGGCTGCTTGCCTGTATGATATGAGTACTTGAATTTCACTCAGTTCCTTGTGAGAAAGCAAGAGCAACTTTTGTGAAATGGCTGTTTATGCCAATTTGCCCTTTCTTCGGCCTTCTCGCAGATGAAGGATTAAAGGGACCACGAGTACAATCTCTTATCTCATCTCTTTGAGGATAGTAACTCCAGACTTTTGTTGATGTGGCACTGTGGGAGAAGCTTACACTGCTGCCTCTGTGTAGGTAAGGACACTAGTCCTGTCAGTCCAGCATTTTTTCACAAGTGAAAAATTCAGGAAAAGTTCTAGACTAAAAGTAATGATATGATCTAAGCAGGTATTGGCTAATCACAGAAGTGACTTTGGGTTTCTTCTCTGATTGTGAATGCATGAATAAATAAAAAAACGCAGATATTGCAGGCTACTGGCCCTTGTTCCTCTCAAGTCTGTGTGCAAATACAAAGTTGCACCCTGTGCCTGCAAGATAAATTTCTGCAGTTCAATTGTATTGTCTTTGAGTGTACAGGCAAGTTCTTTGACTGGGAAGCTTTTCCCCTTCAATGTGGGGGTGCAGAAAAGGATGTTCTGTAACCAAAGGCTCTGCTTTATTTGCAGGTGATGGCAAATGCGTGATCTGTGACTCCTATGTGCGGCCCTGCACTCTCGTGCGCATATGTGATGAGTGTAACTATGGCTCATACCAAGGGCGCTGTGTGATCTGCGGGGGTCCAGGAGTGTCTGATGCCTACTACTGCAAGGAGTGCACCATCCAGGAAAAAGATGTATGTTGTCATCCAGTCTTCTGTTGAATTGGTTATGTCTTTATTTGGTAACCATTCTTACCTTTAAGGGGCTTGGAGCTATTGAAATTAGTGTTGGGACATGGGACGCTTGGGTTCCACTACCAATATTGGCACTGGTTTTCATTACCTCATACCTTTCTTCCCCCGTTGGTAGTTCCCCATGTTTGCAAAGCATTTTGAGATGTCGTAGCATTTTGAGGTATTGTAACTCTCTTCATCCCGAAGGATCTTTGACTACTTTGCACTGCACACTCAGGGTTCGCTTCCTCCACGTGCCGCAAGTTACTACTTTAAGTTGCTGTCTTACTAGATCTTTCAGCCTAGGTTTTATCAGCGCCAGGTATAAGCCAGGCGCTGCAAAGGCTGTGGTAGGAGCAGCTCCTCACTAGAAGTCCATTATCAGCCACTGACCAAGGGCACGTACAATACTGTAAGGCCTATGGAATCACCACCTGTGTTTTCCTTTGGATTACTACATAAAGTTAGATCTTAGTCCAGTGTCCGCGCTACTAATTGTGTTTTACAAATTTAAAGTTTCTTGTACAATTTCAGTGGGATATGATTTTTTTTTTTTTAATTCTTTTCTGGAATGGCATATATTGTAGACATCTCTTTTTCTGGTAACACTTTTTGCTGTAATGATCCCTTATTTCTATAGTCAGTGCTATAATCTTTTTATAATCTTCTTGTGCTGAAAGATAGCCGCTGTGCATGTGAAATGAGGCAGCTGTTCACCCCCTGTAAGGTATTTGTTAATATCCAACACGAGTGCAGGACGTGAAGAACTGCAAATGAAGTAGTAGAAGGACCTTAGGGAGAAGCAAGAACATGATGCTTACAGTTGCAATATTCCCAGAATACAGACCTGATAGCTGTGAGAGTGTCTGTTAAAGGTTGTTTGGGTTTTGGTGCTTTGCAGATGCCATCTCCAGCACACCCTAATGACAGCGGAGAACATGCTGAGAGAATGGTTCAGGTTGGTTTAGAGGAACATGCTCAGCTGAGTGAGTTGCTGGTTTAATTCTTTGCAGTGCCTATGTTTTCTGCAGAGGCCTGCAGCTAAATTCAGGACAGGGACAGGTCCTCGTCTGAATTTAGTCATTAGATCTGACAGGACCATAATCTTTCTTAGTATCTAAATACGGATATAAGTGCTGTGGTGGTGGTGCTGCCTCCTACTTTAGAAATGCTTTGAGAAACAGTAGTTTTGTTCACTTGCCTTTGGAACCAAGACACCTGGCTTGATAAGTCATGAGTAAAATAGGCTTGGTTTTATTTTTACCAATTCGTATTGATTCCCAACGGGTATTTTTCATAACCTAAGCTCACCTATAGCTTATCATGTCTGGTTCAGGTGTGAAATAGCCAGCTGCTCTGCAAGGGAGGATTGTAGAAAATGTAGAGCTGGAGAAGCAAGAGAATGACAAGTCAGAACTGAGGTATTTTGGCAGCTGGGTGAAGGCTGCTGTGAGTGAAGACAGTTGTTCTCTACCAGCAAACTCAAATATTAAGGATTATTGCAGATGTGAAGTTGCAGATCTGAAAGAGCAGATTTGACATGGTTGACTTGCAGGACTGAAAAATGCTGGCACAGGTGTAGAGTGCCTGGAACGAGAATAGTTAAGTGTGCTGCCTGTCACAATTATGGTAGCTGGTGTTGATGTGCATAAGAAAAGCAGATGGACAGACCTCTATACCTGAAGCTCTAACACTCCAAGGTTTCAGTCACAGCACTTCCATCATCCTCAGAGAAAGACTGGAAAAGATAGTGAAGCAAGAAAGCAAATACTAAAGTGGAGAGAGGAGGTGGAATGCTCTTGGGCACGAGGCAAAGGTCCTGGTTACTTTTAGTTCATTTGTTCTGATGGAGGGGGGAATGAGGTATTGTTTCACCCCACTTCAATCTGCGGGTAAGGGCCAAAATCCCACCTTGTCACCCAGGACAGCTCTGAATTGCAAAAAGTAATCATTTCTTGGGGACAGGAGCATGCACATGTACTGCCTCCTTAGGAGGAGGTGGAAGAATGAACAGAGCCCTGCAATAATGCTGTCAGGATTGTCACAGACTCCCTGGATCGTGGGAGGCAAGGCTTGGAAGAGTCCTACTATTGAGGTTCAAAATCAAATAAGGAGACAGTAGCTAGAGGTGGGTTGTGGCAGGTGTACGGGGGAGGGATGATTTCTTTCCCCCCGCCTCTCCTGTTATTTCTACCATGCAGACCCTCCCTACCAGGTTGCATCTGCTGCACAGGAGCAGGTATCAGCGGGGTAGCTTGGGTGCAGTTTCTACAGTGGCTGACATCTGCCCAGAGGCTTTCTAAATCTAATCCAGTCGGGCTTACACAACAGCCAAGGACACGTGTTCCTCTGCCTGCTGGGCCCCTCACAGCTGCTATTGCCAGCCACAACATTTTGCTCTCAAGAGTTATGCAGATGCTGGGCTCAGGTGGCCCACGGACAAATGTTCCCTGGTACACCAAGAGGTGCATCTCTGATTTGTCTTTGCAACCACACCTCTGAGGTGGGTCTCCCTCGCTCCCCTTCTTGCTTTTCTTGCGGCTTTTTTCTCACTGTCTACTGGAATTCAGGTACAAGAACTTACCTGTGTAGCTGCTGTGAATAGCTGTCCTCTCCCAAGATGACCATACAGCCTCTGCAGTAATCAATCCAGGATGCAGGAAATCTGAGATTCAGTTCTGGTGTCAGAGCTGAGAGGGGTCCCTAAGCATGAGAATGGCTTGGTGACATCTAGAGCAACAAGATTCTTTTTGGCTAAGGAGGGGAAAGGTTATTCCTCTGGGCCTTACAAATCCTGCGTATCCTGATTTAGAAAGAACTTAGTCTTGAAGCACTGAGCATCCTTTTCATTAAACTGCTGAAGTTATACAAGCTGTTCTCCATCTTCACCCTGAAGAAGAGAATGTCCTAATATTAAAAAGGCTTCCACCCTCTTCTCTGTGCCACTCTCTTGCTGGAAGTAACCAGAATTGGAGGGCAGTTTGTCTGCACAGGTGTTTGAAATCTGCGTTGAGGACAGGGTGAGGAGCATGGGAACTGAGAACCTACTAGAACTATGTAAGTGATGGTGTTCTGTTTGCCCATGTCCTAACTTACATCCTCTTTTCTTCTTACAGAGAGATGGTTGCCCTAAGATCGTCAACCTGGGCAGTTCCAAGACAGATCTCTTCTACGAAAGGAAAAAGTATGGCTTCAAGAAGAGGTGATCGTATCCGTACATGGCTACACCTCCTGTCAGGTTGGCAAGAGGGTCTTGGAACATCTCTGGACTTTACTATTATTGAAAACCAGCTGGTTATTTTTTCCTAAAGCAGTACAAATTCAGTAGTATACTTGGGGTTGGAGAAGTAACAGACTGAGTGGGGACTGAAACCTGATCCGAACTGACTATTAGAAAGAGCAAATGAGGATTACTGTATCTTGCCTTTTCAGAAGCTCTGCTCTCAGCTTGCTATAAAAATCCTGGTGGGCAAGTATTTACACATGGAGGAGACCAGCTCAGTAAAAAGCAAGTGCTTTTTCTGGTGGCCAGTACAACCACCTTGTGGTTGTTCTTACCAGGCCTCGTCTCAATTGTTTGAAATCACCCCACGCATCAGTATTGAAGAACAGAGCGCCAATCCCATGTGTCCGCTCCCCCCCTTCCTCCAGTATATTCCATGTATTGTAAGGAACCTGCTCATAGCTGGTGCCTTCCTAGGGAGAGCACAGCTGTTCCATGTTTTCTTTGACAGATTAATCCAAGGCCCTTTCTTGTTTCCATTTCTGTAGGATGCATACCAATAAAGCTTCTTTTGGTTTTTTTTGTGTAACAAGGATTTCTCTCCGGTTCATTCTGTGCCTAGCCTCTCTGGAGCTTTCTGGGGACACGCAGGATTAGCCCAGCTAGAACTGCACAATGGGTTATTTGGTTTCTGACAGTGTCTGCTTATGGCCATGTGACCTTGCTGCAAGGAGCTTCAGGGAATGGCTATCGCTTTTGTCTGCCTGTGATCCCAGCCACTGATCATTTTGTCCCGTAGCGTGAGGATCGCTGAGCTTGTAACCCTTATCCTAGCTAATACGGCTGTGGATGTTGTTTCACCATGCAAACATCCAATCCCTTTCTAAAACCTACTAAGCTATTTGACTCGCTGTCCTGTTCTTGTGAATAAGTTAAAGCCTTCCCTGCTGTAACTGGAAACCAACTATTGTGTTCTAGGCTATTAGCTGTATGCATGCTGAAAACCAGAGGCTGCTTGTTTGTCAAATACCAGTACAGGCTAAAAGGAGTCTGTTGGCTCAGCAGAGATCTGGGAACAGGCGCCTTTTTGCAGAGGTGGAACTGAGTTCCCTCTGAGTGCGTGAACTCCTCAGATGGTTAAATTAGGGTCCTAGCTCAGGGTGCCCTGTAGTCCTTAAAGTCTTCATAATCTGAGCAGAGCATGTGCTACTTCCAGGATTTCAGTTGTTCCCCTGAGGTTAGTACTGATTCCTCTAACTCCTCTCTGGCTTAAATGCCTCTTCTACCTGCTCCAGCTATTTAGGTGTTGCGGATAAGAGTGAAAACAAGCAGACAAGTTGTGATCATCCTTCCCTTAAAAGTCATTCCTTCCTGCTGCAGCTGGCTCTAGCTATGACTGATCCTACAGCTATCTCAGCTGCTCCTCTCCCTTCTCCCCCCAGCTATTAATTCTGCCAGGTTTCTTTTCCAAAATTTTTGCAGTCCTGAGAGTATCTGTATGTCTTCTTCCCTGCACCATGGTTCCCTTACACAGCTTCTAGTTAATTTTTACTAATGTGGATGCCATTTGCCAAGATGTTCAGAGCAAACTGGTTCTTTGGTTCTAGCAAACCCACTCTCTCAAAGGAATTCTACCTGAATAAGCAGCTGCCTCTTGTTCCTGACTGGGAAGCCCATGACAGAGCCATTATCAGACATGTTAAATTCTGTATTTCTTTAAAAGCAGGGCATGACATGCAGATTTTTTTGTACCTGGAACTTTATCACTTCAACCAGAATTTATCACTTGGTCTCAGTTAGGCCGCCCAAATTATCGCACTAGGAATGCAGAAGGTTTATATGTACTTTTTTCTTTCCTGGAAGTTTCTAAGATAACAAAAGTTGTTCGGTGAAGGTAGAGGGAAATGGAGTTTGAATTATTTCTTTTGTCTTGGAGTTATTGCCCCTGGTGCAGGGACCCCTAGAAGATCTAATTTTAGAGCAGCCCTTGTTCCTGATCATTTAGCAGGATCGGCCAGGCGGGGGTTGCTATAGAGATAAGAGTGTCCCCATCCCTTCCCCCATCCCCAAAAATGGCTGAGCATACTTACTTTCTTGGCACTCCGGGTGCCCTCACACTGACTGCTGGGTATATCGGTCTGCGTTCTGGCAGCAATGAGACTTAAGCTGCCATTTCTAGTTGTTCTGAGTCACTGGGCAGGTGGAGAGAGGGAGGGACAGGCTTTTTCCCCTTTGCCTTGTTTGCTCAGACAGCTCTGGGGAGAATGCCAAATGCTGCTGGTGCTCAGATCAGTTCAGTGCCGCTGCCTTTCTGGTACTTTCAGAGCACGGACGGGACATTGCCCTCAAGCTGCTAATTCAGACAAGGGTAATGGATGCAGTTGGGTAGCCCAGAAAAACTCAGCCTTGCTTGCGTGGTAATGATTTCTGTTCACCAGCAAACGAAACCAAGGCAGGGCCCCTAGAAAAATGCCATATTTCTTACCTAAAGAAGATTTTAAGTACTTGTCCAGTAGAAAGAGATTTCCTGGCAGTACTGGAGACCAGAGCACATGCTAAAAGGGTGAACTTCCCTGCAGGGGAGGAATGAGACAAGACGTGTCCTGCTACTGTGTGCCTGCCAAGCTCTGGAAGGGCTTCATCAGACCTTGGAGTCTGAGGCAGCCTGATTCAGGGGCTCCCTGGCTGCCAGCTGTGAAGCACTTGCGTGACAACTGCAAGGAAGGGCGGGAGGGACGGCTGCCTCGCTGTGGCAGCTGAACCCCTGTGGTGCTGCCTGCAAATCCTAACTGCACGGAGCTAAATGTGTCTTCCTGCCACTACTTTTCTAGGTAGGGTCATTGCTTTTTTTTTCTTTTTTAATCAAAAGAATGTTATGTAATAAGTAAAAAAAAATCCCTTTATTTCAAATATTTACATTGGGGGGGTAACGTGGGTCCTCTTGGCCTATTAAGTAATTGGCCTCTGTTGCCAGTACTAACAAGGTATTGCTGCATTCTGAGATGTAGGTGTTCTCTGTTACTCGACTCTTCAGACCAACTACCAGCCACAGCTACAACCGAGCTCAGCAAATAGCTCCGTAACACGCCTCTGGTCCTTTGAATCATCTAGACCTTATCTTGACAAAGCCCTTGAGTCCAAAGCATTACCTTTCTTTAAAAAAAAAACGAAGGTAGGCAAAGGCCTCAAGTTTGCCTGTGAGCTTTCCCTGCGGGAGTTGCATAGACAAAATCCTGCTTCTGAAACCTTATCCGCACAGGAGCTGTTATTTTCTCATTATGGGGATCAGCTGGAGATGTTGTTTGCCTGTTTCAGTAGCAGAAAAGAATTTTTCATTTCCTTGAGGTTGTCATGTGACTTGAATGTAAAGAGGATTCAGGGTATGGCGGTGTTAATTACTCCCGATTATAACCTGACTGCCCTTCCTTGGCATTAAATAACCCAGTAAAACGAGCTCTGTCCCGGCGGCCTGGCGATTCCTCCCCTCCCTGCGCGCACGTGATTCGGTAGCTTTGCTTTGACGTAATAGCCAAATGGCTGAGAACGCGTGAGTGGATACTGTGACAGAATTCCTCTGCCTGCATGTGTACCAGGGCGACGCGATAATTAAAGGAGCATGGTCAAGGCGCAAGTATTTTAAAGAGCCCTAATGTGTAACACCCTCTTAGTAACACCTTATTAAAACAACAATAGAATTTTAGAAATGTAATTGCCTTTTTTTCTTAATGATGCTAAAAATAGCACAGTCATTTTAATTTCCTGATCTCTGGCTGACAGCATGATTTTGTTTCCAGCAAACCAACGGAGTGATAGAAAAAAAAATGTGTTCTTTTGTAACTAAATTCCTTTTAAACTAGGAGTGGTGAAAATAAGGCTGCTCATAATAACTCTCATAAGTCTTCCCCTTCTCTTCCTCCCCGTTCCCCTGCAGAAGAAAAACAACTTCAAAAGTTGTTGGGCTTTTTTTTTTTCAATCAGTGGGAAAATGAGTGAGGACGGCTGCTGTGGCACTGTGGCTGGGAAGGACAGCATTAACAGATTTCTTAACGCATGGTGTTGACTGGCTTCAAGAGCAGTCCTCTTCGGTGGCAAAGGCAGTACCTAAGGTGAGGGGCTCACGAGTGACCCAACCTGGAAAGATGCTGAGGATCTTTGCGGAAATGGGGCAAGAGAGGAACTTTGTATTTTTGCACTTGGGAGGCGGTTGCTATGGAGAATTATTTAACCAGAGGGACACGGAGCAGCTCAGGAAGCATCTGTGATCTTTGTCCCTTTTGAAAATGAGCGATAGATTAAACATTCAAATGCCACTCTGTACTATTGAGAGGATCCGATTCCAAGATGGAATGTGACTCACGATGGGATTTTTTTCGGGAATTCCTCAGAACCAAGACAAAGGGGACATTTCACGGGCCAGGCAAGCTACCCTCGCTGCAACGGGGACTGCGGTAGCGCTTTGGTCACCGAGACCGGTTCTCCCTCCCTGGTCTGCTTGTGTCAACTCTGAGGAAGATGCCGGGAGAGCCTGGAAACACTGTTCGTGGCGTCCCTTCTACTTGTTTGGAGCTTTACTTGGCTCAAAAGCTGCCTGACGTGCGGACAGGGAGAGCCCCGTGCCAGAGGCGCCTGTCCGAGGCGACGGCCTCGGGCCGTAAGATATGTGGCCTGCAGGTGCCTGTGGGGATTTTCTTCATGTTCTTCAGAACTAGGAATAGGTCTGGTTTAAAATACAGAGGGTGGAGCCGCGTGCGCTGGCAACTGGTGCCTTTTAAACACATATGGCAGTATCGTACACTAGAAGAATACAGCCACCCCCGTGACGCTTCTCCGTGCGTGGTTGCATTCGGGGACTGTGTGTTGCCGCGCCCGGGCATCCCCTCCTGGCCCGGAGCAAGCGCACTTGGCTTTTCTTCATTGTTGAGTTTTATTTGCGGAATAAAAAGCCATGTGGCGCTAGGTGAGTGCCTTCAGCTTGCTAGCGGGCGGCTGAGGCTCAGCCTTCGGGGGTGCAGGTGCCCGCCATCTGCCCGTGACCCAGGGAGGCACCC
>NW_009230851.1:0-212 GCF_000690835.1 Fulmarus glacialis
TTCCGGCAAGCCTCTCCTCGCGTGGAAAGCTGTGCCACGTTTGCCCTGCGGACCCGCTGGCAGTGGTGCAGAGGTGCCGTCCCCAGGGGCCTGACCCGAGCCCCGGCCACGGGGCGCACGCTCGCGCTAGTGAGGGGAAAGCGGGCGGACGGCTGGGAACAATTTCTCTCATGCTTGCAGTGGCCGTTCATGCCAGGAGCCGGGGTTTAATC
>NW_009230851.1:762-1705 GCF_000690835.1 Fulmarus glacialis
GCGTGGTGGCATGTCGCCGGTGCCATGCGGAAGAAGCACCGCGTCCGCCCCAACGCCTGTTTGCAGAGTTAGTCACTGCAGCCCGCGGTTGCTAGACCGGGTAAACAAGGGCAAACAAAGGCGCTGGCATCCCAGGCAGGCACGGTGAGCCCACGAGGCAATCCGTACCCAGCTCCCCAAGAGCTCTGTCAAACCGATTTCTTAGAAAAAAGAACAAAAAGAACAAAAAGGAAAAAAGGCACGGCGCTGCTATTATTGCAGTAAGAGGCTGTCTCATGCTGGGCTCCGCTGCTAAATATATTCTGTGTTTACTGTACGCAAGAACAGTAGGAAGCCTTCCGAAACGGCACCGGGGTTGCTCCGATATTTTTCAGCAATCAATCACGCCTGGCTTGAGCCATTTTTATCCTGACACAAATGGAAAATATTTTCCCGGTTTAATTTCTACTGATCAAAGACATTTCCTCCACAGAGAGGAGCCCCGTGGCCCTGGGGGGAGAAGTCCCCGAGGAAACTATGTCACTGAGGAGACGCAGGGCACGGCTCGCTCGCAGTGGGACGCCCCGCGAGCAGACGGGGCGAGTCAGGACACGATCCCTGCAAGGCCAGGGGCGGTTAGCAAGGCTATTAATCCTTTTTCTTCCCAATTAATTTGCTGAAGAGACCTGGTGTTTACCCACGTGCTGGCCAAACACAGTGCCTGAGAATATCTTGAGGCCGTTGCTGCTGCGTGCAGGCGGCAGCGGCGATGCCGGGGCTGGGCACATTTGCTCACGGGGACGAGACCCTGGAGCTCCGGGGGGTGGATGGCGGCACGTGGGTGAGGGGCGATGGCGCACACGAGGGCAGGGGCACAGTCTCCCCCCCGAGCGTCCTTCCTTGGGGCAGCTCCCACCCGCCCCATCCCGTCCCCGCATGCGGCTGCCCCGAGGTTTGCGGGCGC
>NW_009230852.1:0-11035 GCF_000690835.1 Fulmarus glacialis
CAGCACCGGGTCCGGCTGCCGCTGGGACCCGCCGCCGGCTCCGCACCAGCGGCACTTCTCCTGGGCGGGCGGGCGAGTTGGGACCAGGTCAATCACTGTGGTTGTTTCTGGGTAATTATTCAAACATACTCAATTAAATATTTCACGTCCTCTGTATAAAGCAATGTCTCCAGTTCTTATCATAGAATCACAGAATGGTTTGGGTTGGAAGGGACCTTAAAGATCATCTAGTTCCAACCCCCTGCCATGGGCAGGGACACCTTCCACTAGACCAGGTTGCTCAGAGCCCCATCCAACCTGGCCTTGAACACTTCCAGGGATGGGGCATCCACAGCTTCTCTGGGCAACCTCTTCCAGTGCCTCACCGCCCTCAGAGTGAAGAATATAGAATCATAGAAAGATCATCTGAAAGACTTTCTGTTATTGGGGAGCTCCGTTTACTTTCTGCAGTATTCATGTATGAGACAATTTTGTGTATATATTTAGTTTTTTTAAAAAAGATGTGAAATTTGTGTTACTTCAGGGAAGGGATCAAACCAACAGCTTCCAACTTGCAGCAGTGGTCCAGCTGCTCCTCGCCCCACAATCAAGATTGGATTGCCACTTCTGCTTTTGACAGAACTTTGATTCTCTGCCTGGCAGATAAAAAGAAGGGCACATATAGCTGAAAAGAATATTTACCAATAAATAATCAATACACCAGACACGTTAAGTACTCTGGAAAGAGTAAGTCCCCGATGCTGTGAAAGGTAACAGGCTTACGATGACCCAGCAGCCCGTGCCTGCTGTGGTTAGTCCTTCCCTGCTCCTCTGCAGGTCCATCACCCAGCCTTGCACCACCCCAGCGGCTCCGATGGGCGAGCGGGTCCCGGGGCTTCCCACCCGGACCCAGGGCATCGTCCCGTGTCACCCAGCGCGCACCAGCAAAGCCCCGTCGGGAAAACCGCACAAACAGGTTCCGGGATCACCGAAAGCAAACAATCCTGTACATATTTTTCTCTGTAGTTGGTGAACTTTGCTCTTCTGTCCGCGACCTGTGAACAAGCGCGTAGCGGGATCAAAATCAGGTGAGAGGAGAGGAGATGATGGGAAAATGACCGCTGGTGAAGGAATAGGTCACCAACTCACAGGTGCGGGGCTTTGGTCACATTCACAGGAGACCGGGTGATGAGTAAATATGTTATGAAAGTGGCCTAATTACGATGAGCAATTTTCCCCCTGGCTGGAACAATTGGACTAGAAAATTGTACTAGACTTTTCATTCTGAGACTATTACATAGCAGAGGAAGAGAGAGTGAATCTTTTGCCACAGCTACTTTTTTTTTTTAATATAGAGTCTTGCACATGGCTGGAAATTAGTTTAAAATGAATTTAATTAATTGTATTTAATTTGTGACTTTTTTTTACCTGCATAAACCTTCTTTACGTTACATTTCGGGTAGCATGAAGGTGTATGTGCAAAAGATAAAACACAGCCTGCAAATTAAATTCAGGCCACCCGGTCATTTGGGGTGGGCGGCAGCTCGGGGGTGCCCCAGGCTGGGGGGCCGCGCTGGGCTGAGCCTCCCGCCAGACCTTCTGGGGGAGCCGGGGGTGCAGCACCGCCCGGCTCTGCCTCCTGCAGTCCAGCTGTAACAGAAGATGGGGGATTAGCACAAAGCAGAGGGGGGAGAAATGTTGCTTGTCATCCCCAATAAGAGGCGGAGCGGTCGATGCTGTCTGCAGCGAGTGCCAGGGCAGAGGAAGAGGAGGCGAGGCGTCGCGAGCGCCCCTGAGCCGGTACATGAGTGTCTATGAGACGCCAAAAACTGTTCAAAAATTTAAAATTAAACTTGGGGCGCAGGTGTGGAGCGGAGAAGATCCGAGAGTCTTCAGCATAGAGCCGGTAGCTGAATTTTCTGATTTTTTTTTTCAGTGTAGAACTGCATGCTCCTGTCAGCAGATTACAAAACCTGCAGCTTTCACCCAGGCTGCGATGGCCAGAGGGAGCGTGGCCAAAGCCGCGGTGCCGGTGCGGCCGAGTTAGGCAGCCTGGCGTGGTGACAGCCTGGTGACCTGGGGTACGCGCCGGGTGCTGGCATCATGTCCTACACGTTGCAGAATTGGTTTTGCATTTTTTTTTCCTCTTCCTCTTTCATGTATTATATCCAAATATCTGATCGTGATTTTTTTTTTTTTTGGTCTCTGTAACACATTTGTGCTTCATTCGTACTGATTTTATCAACAGGTAATGGATTTAAAATGCATCTCGGTTTGGGAGGTGTAAAGAGCACTTTCTGTGATATTCATCTCACTGCGTGCAGTAGTTTTGTGTAAATATTTCAAGTTAACATGCATTCTTTGATAAATACCACTAAGGCTTAAGTGGTAATATAAATAATTAATATCTTAGGAGGCCTGGCCTTTCTAAATATAGGTAACTGGCATACCAGAGCAGTTTTACTACCTGCATGTTATTTTCTCCTGTACCTATGGCCTTCTCTCGCCAGCAGTAGTTCACCTTTCCCTCCCTCCCATCTATTCTAGCATTAACGTTTACTGCAATGAAGCTATTCATTTCCAGGGAACACATTATTCTGTTTATGAAAATAGTAATAACCCTGAACACTGCACGTGTATTTGGGACTTAATTCAAATAACTCTTGAAAGGCCACATTTCCAATGGACTATGCTAATTCCTGCTTTTTTTTATATTAGCTAGGTAAAGAGAACAGTGAAGGAGAAGATTTTATCTAACAAAATTTATTTTTAATTCAAATATGATACTTCTGGAATGTCTTGAAAAGCATACTTTTTAATATTTTATACACATCCAAATACATTTTCTTTTTACAAGATTAACCAAGTGAAGGATCAGAAGGAATATTGTTTTGAAGTGTTCATGAAAATAATGCTTGTGTAGAAAAGTGGAATATAATGTTAAGGATGGTTCAGTGCATTTATCTCTGTGACCTGAGGAAGTCGTAACTCACAGAAGAGCCAAGTCAGTCCAGGAGCCAAGACACACGTACTAAGTGGGAGGAGGTACTCAGGTAGTCGTCCATGGAGCCCAAATGGTATTTTGATGTCAAATGTGTGGATAGTTGACCTGCTTATTATAGCTACAATAAATCGTGAGGAGAATCCACTATCTCACAAAGATTACAGCTCATGATAAAGTATTTTTGGGATGCAATGCTTAGAATTGTAAGTGCGTAAACCAAAACCAACCACCAAACAAAAGATAGGCATAAAACTTCAGATGTTCACTAAATACCAGTATGTTTGAAATTCCTGTGATTCTTTTTGGGGAGGCAGGGGGGAAGTGGAATAAGCTTAGATTCTTAACATTTTTTTGCAAACCTTTTGAATTCTTAGGTGGAAGATAATACATTGTAATAGTACAAAGTAATACTATTTTTTATAGTAGCAAATAATGTGCAGTATTTACTGTTGATCAAAGTTTATGTTACCTAGAATACAGTTTCCGTGCAAATGTTTGCTGTCTTTGGAGGGGACTTGACACATTATTCATAAGGTAGAAGCAGATAAATTACAATATCCAAAGCACATCTGCTAGTAAGAAGTTTACCTGGGTGCAGGAGAAACAAATATATTCATAGCAGAATAAAGGATTCCTTTTTCTATTTAAGGATATTAATTTGACTATATAGGTGTGCTGTTTAATAATATACATCTACGCCTGTGTGGTGGCAGAATCAAGAATGTTCTTTCCTTTGCTTCATCTGGATGAGAATCAGTAATCTTCATCTAAAATAACAGGAATTCAGCACACTGATTATTGAAGTCGCCAACCCTTTTATAAAGTTACAGCGTCTTGTACATCAGTTAGCGTAATCAGTTGATAATAAAGAGCACCACTCAATTAACAAATAAGTGCTGTTGGCAGTACTGAAGTATAATTTTGGCCGTTTTTAATAGGTGATGCCTTTGTAGGGCTGGCTGTAGTTATTAGAAGATAATAAGTCTTGGGAAGGAACGGTATCAGGAACGTGCAGCTTGAGTGCCTGCTGCTGATTATCCACCGCTGGCGCTTGTCGAGCACCCGACCCGAGTGGCAGCGAGTGCCCTGGGGTGGCGGGGAGCCCAGCCGGGGGCCGGGCTGACGTGCTGGTGGAAGGCGTGACCTTCGGGGGCACTCCTCCTTCTTACAGCTCCATTTCCTGCAGAAAGGGACATTTCATAGAATCATAGAATCATGGAATCGTTAAGGTTGGAAAAGACCTCTAAGATCATCAAGTCCAACCGTCAACCCAACGCCCCCATGCCCACTAAACCATGTTCCTAAGCGCCTCATCTACACGTCTTTTAAATACCTCCAGGGATGGCGACTCCACCACTGCCCTGGGCAGCCTGTTCCAAGGCCTGACCACTCTTTCAGTAAAGAAGTTTTTCCTGCGTGTCTCTTCCTGTAAGAATCACGTGCTTATATAACTCTTTTTTGGTTGGTAGGTTGGTTTGGTTTCGGGGGTTTTGGGGGGTTTTTTGTTTGCTTTTTCTTTGGGTTTGTGGTTTTTTTGTTTGTTCTGGCAGCAGTGTATAATATTGCAGATTAAGAGTTATTTTCTGAGAATATTTACTATAGCTGACCACCTGCCCCCGGCAGACTGATGTGGAGTTTCCCTGTCTAGCAGAGCTTTATGATATTGTATATCGTAATACATGCATATTGTATGTATATGTAAGTACTCCCTGGTACTGGGGGGAGCTGTACTTTTTAGTATTCATCTGTCTTTTACAAAAAGGAGGTAGTTCTTGTAATGGTTCCAAAAACATTTTCACTAGCAACGAAGTTCTTTAAACAGTACTCACTGAGTGAAGCCACTAATTTGCATGACAGCTTGATTAAACGTAACCTGATTCCACACTTGATTTATTTTGAAACTGTCCAACGTTTTCATTCCATCCCATTAATTTTAAATTAGTAGACTAGCTTGATTAGATTATTTAAGAAAAAAGGTAATTTTATTATCTTCATTTGTGTAAGTTCAAATCCATACTGTGAAGTCATCTGAAAGTGGTTATAAATAACAAAACTGTTTGCACCAGCATAAAGATCTATTGAGCCTGTTAGTGTGATGCATAATGAAATGAAGAATTAGGTCTTTTAATGATCATCTTTAACTTCAGGAGAAGTTGGTTTGCAAATTTGGCTCCATATTGCAATATATATTCCTGAGTGTGTTGGTTTTGGGAGAAATGAACCTGAAAAGATAATATTTAAGACTGCATTTTACACAGATCTTCAAGAGGACTCCATTTTCCACAGAAAGTGATTTTTCAGCCACAGGTAGTGCTTTTGGAGCTGGTTTTTAATTGCATGTGAGATTGCAAGCAAGAATTGTTTTGAAAATTAATGATACTGATACAAGTTAGTGTCTCTATGACACCATATGAAAAGCAGAAATGAAATATGCACAGTAAGAAACAAAGCCTAGTATTTGTTACTCTGTTTGCTGTCTTCTTAATACCAAGTTTTATGACGGCAAACCAATTTGTGCCTGTTCTGCCTGAGGACTAGTGAAAACGCTGCCCTTCCTCCTACCGCTTCCAGCCCGAGGTTTTCAAATATGCCCTCTTCTCTGCTGCCATGTGGGGTTTTGTGGATGAAGAATACGCAGGTGCAACGTAGAGCGTCTCGGCTGCTCTGTCAGAGGTGCAGCACTTACCTTTGCAGTGGATCCGTTGGAGAAATTGGCCACAGCTCTTTGCTTTCCATTACGCTGGGGGTGGGATGCATCACGTTCGCACCAAGTCCCGCAGAAAAGGGCCCAGGCAAGAGCTTTTTAAATTTATTTCTACATTCATTTAATTAGCTTCTCTTTCCAGGGCAAGACTTGTATAGCAGTTAACAGAATATTTCAGATTTCTTATGAAAATGGACCCAATAGTTTAGGTTATCTACCATCTGTTCTAAAAGGATGTTTCCATGAGTACGGCTGTGAATACTTTTCTTAGGTAAAGATTATATTACACATCATAAAATATATTCTGATCACTGGTTAGAGTGCTATTGTCATTATTAGTGTCTCAGCACAAGAACAAATAATTATTTGTTATAAGTTATACTGTCAGAGTATTGGAAACAATAGAGGGGTTTCAGTTTGCAGTATGACTGAGGATATTTCTTATTTATTGCTTTCCTTAGATCCATACTAAAATTGTTTTGATTATTCATTGACTATATTAATTAATTTTAAAGGCTTTTTAAAAACTGTCTTTTAGTAATATCTTGAAAACAATCTGAGTGCGATGGGAACCTACAATTTATTTTCTAAAGTAATTTTAGCAGTTAGGAGCCTAAATATTTTTTATTTTCCTGTGTCTGAGTAATTTCTGAAAAAAAGAAAGAGGCTTTTGAAACTTGTAACCTGCTGATCGGTCAAACGTGCTGAGACTCCGGCATTGCCGTGGAGCTGTAGAGTGAGCAGGAAGGAAGAACATCGCCCCCAAAGCCAGGGGCGGCACGCCCGTTTCTGTCTTCATCCAGCTCACGTCTGTAGCTGTAGCAAGTTCGATTTCCAACGTGCAGGACATTTTTCCTAAAAGTATTTGTGAACACACATGTATTTGTTTACTTTGCAAACTGATCCTTGGGATTTTTAGTTATACAAAACGTCTAAAAGATTTTTGCAGCAGTGATTTTTAGATTAGTTAAATTAAACTTGATATGTCGAGTGCCGATTGTCGGCTTTGGTTTCTTTTTTCTGTGCATAGTAATTTTCTGTCAGAAACAATAAAAGTAGCAACAAAATATAAAGACCAGATGTGCTGTGAAATATGATTGATATTGGTGCTAATGTGTTATATGAAATATTGGATCAGGGTGGGTTCACCTTGCTTCACTGCTGGAGATTAATTAAATTTTCCTAAATTAAGACCCTAATCTAGTGCTTTAGCTACTCTAAAAAAGAAAAAAAGAGCAGGAAATGCTTTCAGAAACCTGAAATCTGACTACCTGAAATCTGACTATGAATGTCGTGTGATGGGTGGGATGGTCTGTATCATTAAACTGAAATAATTTGTAACCCAAGAAAGTTTTTGTTAATTTATGGCCTCTGAGGTTGGTGGTCTAAACAAGATGAACCAATCCCAAACCCATAAAAACACTTTGGAGACAATCATATCCTCCCGGGGTGATGTGTGGCAGACATGAAAATCTCAGATCCACGGAATATTATCTGGGCAAGTAGGTCAATATATTTCATGGTAACATTAAACCTGAATACGTAGAGGAGAGAAGGAGTTTTGCCAAAACATAGTCAGTTTTCATTTTTTATGATCTGTCATCCAGCTTTAATATCACTAGCTGCACTCGTCTTGAAACCTTCTTCACTCATGAGTCTCTGTCCTCTTTTGGTTATTTGTTAAATTATTATGATTTTTTCCTTCTGAAGAGTCCTATTCCACACTTTTGCTATGCGGGCAGGCTTTGGATCCCCTTGGTTACTCCCTCATTTCCTATCTCTCTGCTCTTGAAGATTTAACTTGCTGCCTCCATGAAGATGACACACAGATACGTTTTCATTTCAGATTTGCATCCTAGATTTGCAAACTAAAATCTCCACTTTATCTTCTGAAATCTCCTTGTGGATACCTACCAAGGAGCTCAAGCATTACATTTTTTAAAAAAGATCACATATCTTTCCTTTCTGCCTGTCTCCAATAAATGCCTTTTCAACTAACCATCCTGCTTGTAAACCAGCAGCCTGGTTGTCTGGTACTCCTCTCTTGGTTCTCCTGCCCATGCCCTAAACCTTGCTGATTCTTTCTGCACAACATCCCTGTGAAATGCAAACTCCTATTCGGGCTTTTTCATCTTGATTAATGAATTATTTTTCCTTCTGATTTTAAGAAACACCATCTTGTATCGTGACATTTCTTCAGACCTCTTGAATATTTTTTCAGGCCATCCTCTTGGTATCCTGCTTCAGTTTCCTCTGGTTCCAGCTTCTCCATCTCACCAGGGATAATGTATTTGTCTTAACATTCGGGTTATCAGGTAGTAACAACCAGCCATGAAAATGAATGTCTTTAATTTGGCCACTGCCCTGGCTGTGACAGTGACAAAGACAGCTCATTGCCCGTGCTGGGGAGCAGAGCACTCCATAGGTCTTCATTTGCAGCTCTGACTGCGAAGTTTACCATTACGGAATGGAAAACAATGAGGACGGAGAGGAGAACGTTTTACATTTGAATGAGAGGACCAAGACATGTGACACTAAATATACTTCTAAAAGATAATTTATTTCCTAAATCACTTTCACTTTTGAATTTGAATAGGCGTTATGGATGAAAACCACCTGCATTTAATCAGGAAGTTAGTGAGCATTGAAGAAAATACTGTGGGTGTGCTAGTAAATATTTATTTGTGATAGATGTGCATAAGTGAAAGATAGAATTCAGCATTCACTAGGGCTGAATCCATCTCGTGATGTAATATACAATTTCCAAATTTATGAATATATGTGTGAATGGCTGAATATAGACTCGGCTGTGAGTACTAGTGGTTGAAGGTCATGCCATATTTCACTGGAAAGATAATTTTCCTGATGTATATAATAAGGTTTCACATCTGATTTTTATGTAATGATTACTGGAGCATTTTAGCATTCTATTATTGTGTAAATAAATGTAAGTACGTAAATATTTTTCTTATGCTTGATGAAGCAAATACTCTTTCTGTTATGTGTCTGAAAGCAGAAGATGTAGCTGATCCCAGTGATGTTCATGTCTATGAAACCATAATAATGACACAGGCTCGTGCCGGAAAAAAGTTGCCTGTCTTTGCATCATTGTTAACGTTTTTCAATGACTTCTCTACTTGGGATTCGCTTGGGAATCATTAACTGCTTTCTGAGGCAGATGTTGTACACTTATCTATGAAGGGTGACCATCTGTGAGCCGGCAGATCTGGATGCTCTGAACCTTGGAGTGCTACAAGACTTGGTTGAGAAGATCACCAGTCCGTAGATGTTAATCCATAGTAATGCACAATCTAAAATATTTCAGTGAAAAATCCAACAGATTGAAGTAGTTAACAAAACCAATTCAATATTTTTTTTTCATTCTTTCATGAGGAAGGAACTATTTCAAATCTATCACAATATTTTGAGATTTGTTTGAAAGGCTACATGTAATAAGCACTGCCTATTACTGCTCTTTGATTTAGTACTATAAAAACTCTTGTTTCTTAAAAAAAACAAAAGGCAAGCTGCAAGTTCAGTAAGGCTACGTTAAGTGGATTAAGATCTGGATAGTTAACAGACCTGAGAAAAATCATCAATGTGGAGTCAGCACCAAGTGTGGGTGGAAGGGGTATTCCTGGTGGGGTTTTCCAGTAGTGAGCAACGGGAGCAGTTCTGTTTGGTGTTTGCATGACTATTTTGAAATTTGATATAAAATTATTGATGATAAAATGACAGAGTGATGAGTGGAATAGGATATAATGAAGAGGAGAGCTGCTCAAAGGGAACATCTCGGTAAGCTGGATCTATTCTAAAAATAGAGCTTACGTTGGGTCCGAATACAACACTATGGCAAAACCCACACGAACAGGATCCAGAGGTGTGCACATTTGGAGGAATGAATAGGAATACAAATGCCTTGCTGAGACAGATGGTGAAATACGGTGTATAGTTCTGGTGCATGTTTTCTCAAAGATGCTGAAATAACAGAAAGATGGCAGAAGAGAGAGAAAAATATTATATAGGAAATAAAAAATATTTACAGGGAGAAGCTTAAAGAACTCAGTCTAATTCATTTAGCAGAATAGAAATAGGCAAACTCATTGTGTTGAAGAATGTTTTTATGTCAAAAAAACTCAGAAAATTCCATCTTGGCAAAAAAACTGTAATGAAAACTAATGACTAAAAGCTGAAACTGAAGAATTTCAACATAAATGCAAGGCAAGTGTTTTATAGGCAATTAACTACTGGAATCAGCTATCAAAGAAATAGAGGACTTCTTATCTATTGTGGCTGGTTGCCTCTCCAGAAGATACATTTAGGCCCTTTGTTGAGCTGAATAACATCAGAAGGGTGGTCCTCTCCTTTGGCATAGTCATGGGAGATACTCCCTTTTACCCAGGCAGAAGGGTGAAGTGTTCTGTCGAACCTCAGCTCCCCTCACGAGCACCGTTGGGTATCAGTCAGAGCAGAGAACTACCATTTGCTCATTTGAAAATTTCCTGTACCTAAACCTTTTTTCAGAGCGTTACTGGGTGTCTCTGTGAAATTAATTCAGTTCTTTAAGATATATTAAATTAATATTTAATTTTAAAGTTAAAAATCTAATTTCTTTAGTGACCTACATAAAATCTGTTGTATGTAGGAGTATGATTGAGAATATTTTAATGAAGGTTGTAAGCATGGAAGAAAATACAAAACACGTTCAAGAGATACTTGACCTTTGCCTTGTCTTCGTCGCACCGGTGGCACAGGGTTGCAAAGTGCAACTGAACTGGTTCGAGCTACCTGTGGAGTTAACCTAGTAAACTAAAAGCATTTCTGTGCCTTTTTTCCCCCACAGTTATTTAGCAAGCAATTTATTCATGTGTCCTCTGTTCATAAACCCATAAATCTTTTCTGTAAGTAAACAGTTCAATTTATCTTTAATAGTCAATTTTATCTTTAGATTGTGGAAGGCAGTACTTTTTAGAACCAGTGATTTCTGTCAGCAAAACAAATGGTGCCTTTATATCCCCGTGTGATGGGTTCCTGTTTCATTCTGGAAAACCTGGCAGTGCGGACGTTTCCCTGCTCCACTGACACAGCATTCCTGAAGAGTGTGTGTATAAATTATTTCACTGACAGCTTTCAATCCCGTAAGCATATTAAAATATTGCAAGTGAAAAAAAAAATGCCTGGAGCAGCAACCACTGCTCTGTTTTTATATTCTTTTTGGGCTCTTTTTTAGCTAGGCTTTGACTTTGTCACCTACCTGGCTAATGAACGCCGGGAGAGCAGGCTGCCGCCGCCGGTTAGCTGAGCGGGCTAATTGGAGGGGACTGCATTGGTGACAATTAGGAGGAAGA
>NW_009230852.1:11051-11567 GCF_000690835.1 Fulmarus glacialis
GCAGACTTGCTGTCCTGTGGGAATCTGTGCCATAACAGGGCTGCCATCTCACAGAGAGATTAGATACAGCCGATTGCTGTTGGTAATTTATTTGCTTTAACTTATATAACTATCAAGTATCAGATGTATAGTTCATACAAGAAACTGCATTAAGGGTTCAAGTACCAAATTTTGACTGATAGTCTGCCAGCAGTTTCAAGATGCTACAGTGATTATGCATTTATATTATTTTCCTTCGTAAGCATCTAACATTTATATGCTGGATGTGCTGCTGAGTATTATAATTATTGTGAAGGTGATTGTACGTCTGCTTCCTGAGCTTTGAGGATAAGCAGTACCCTGATGTGAGACGGCATCTTCCCGTTTCCCAAGGGGGCTGAGAGGAGCCTCCTGGCCTGGGCCATCGCACCGGGCGCAGGGATGGACCCGGGGCAGGAGGAGGTGTCCCAGCCGGCAGCGCGGGTCAGTGCGCGCCCGTGCCTGGGCAGGAGGGCTGCTGGTGCGGTGCGGTGCGTG
>NW_009230853.1:0-1955 GCF_000690835.1 Fulmarus glacialis
ACAGCCTGGCCGGGAGCGGGGCGGGTTGGACAAAATGCATATTTTAGAAAGCTCAAACGTTTGCTGCTGCAGCACCGCTATTAAACCACTTACACTTTTTACTGCCTGGTTTTAAAAGCGTACTTCAATGGCATTCACAGGAGGGAAGAAGATGTGTAAGGTCATTTCGTAGGGCACATGTTTAAAGATTTTCCAAGAAGAGCAGAGCGAGGTCTTTCTTCTGGGGGGGAGGGGCTTTTTTTTTTTATTGTCAATATGTGTTTTTAATAAAAGGGAAGCAACAGAAGCGGTAGCAGGTGACGGAGCCCGCTGCTGTTCAGCTGCTGACATTTATAAGACAATGCCAACGTCTCTTCAAAACAGACGCTTGCTTGCCACTACTATATCGATGTACACATTTATTTTATAACAAACAGCAGCAAGATGAAAATGATAATGCATGAAGAAATCCCAGAGGCACAGCCCGGTGGTTTTGCAGTGCAGCCTCTTTGCCTTTGGCATCATCTGGAAGCCGACGGTCCTGGGTGAGTCAGTATGAAACAGCACGGGCTGCTCTCTCATACGTACTCAGTGCTCAGTCCTTTTTCCCCGTTCCTGGTGACACCAGCTGCGTATATTTTAATCATCTCGGCGTGTTTACATTTCTTTCTCAATTACCTACAAACCTGGGCAGTTACATGGCAGGTGATGGCTGGAGAGCGCTGGTCAACTGTCAGGTTGTGTAACATGGTGGGCACCAGAGAAGTGAAAAATAAGTATACTACAGGCTATGAAAGAGGAGAGGTAACCTTCCAAATAGCATATCGGAGCAGAATAAATTTAGTGCACAGGATCAATATAGACTGGGAGGCAAATGAATGGCGGGTGCCGATCTGCAGGCTTCAGCCCCTGTGTCACCAGCTCAGACCCCAGGTCTTCGCTGGGGGAGCACTTAGGTGCCACGGGACTTGCACCGAAATCCCCGTGCATAAGGGCTTCCCTTAGCTGGCACTTAGGTGCCTCCTGGGTTGAGGAGGAGGAGGAGGAGGAGGAGGAAGACTGAAGGCGCTAGGTTAGAGCCCAGCCCTGCAAATCAGCTCTCCGTCAAGCATTTTGGACGTGTACGAATAGTCCCCATGGCAGCAGGCTGACCTTCACTCCGGGAGGAAAGCTTATTCCTGGGGCATGTCTCGTAGGATGCTCCTTACCGCAAGGAGATCAATACGGCAATATTATGATAATGTGACACATAAGCTTTTATTTCCAGATGAAAAATGAAAATAAAGAATATGCCGTATCTATTGATGCTTTGAATTTATATATTTGGATATATACGTTTGATGTCTGCCTTCTTTGTGCAGCTGTTTGCCAAACGTGACAGGATTTGTTTTTTAAACCTGGGGGCGAGTTCTGCCCTGTGCTTTTAAAATAAGATTTCTCTGAATTTGCTCTGTGCATTTAAAATAAGATTTCTCTGAATTATTGAATATGTCAATAAATAAAGCAGAGGAGGCAGGCAGGGAAAAACCCAGAGGTCCTTGGTGAAAGGAAGTTGTAGACACTGGTAATAGGCTGTTACAGCAGTAAAAAGAGGGAAAAAAAGGGCATTGAAAAGAATGGAAGGGAAGGAGACTCGAATTGAGTATCTCTGCTTTGGTTTTCTCTGGGTTTGATGGTAATTACTAGCTTGGCCCTGGACTGCATTTGTTCTTTTTCTGTGAATTTAATTCCACCTCGTGGTGGAGGGTGAAGGATAAGAGAAACACTTAAATAAATGCCGCAGCGAAGGGAGGAGAGACGTCTGAGATGTGTGGGTGTCGCAGATGTCCACGGGACTGGGGAGACGGTCCCCGGGCTGGGGCAGCCCCAGGGGAGCTGCCAGCGCCTGGGCACGGGGAGGACGGTGCTGGGGAAACCCGAGGGACCGGCGAGGAGGAGGAGGGGGCACACACAGGGCCGGTGGCAGGGCTGGGGGC
>NW_009230854.1:0-3856 GCF_000690835.1 Fulmarus glacialis
ACTCCATCCCAGCCGAAACCAGGACAGTCGCCATGCCTGGAGGTATTTAAAAGGCGGGTAGATGTGGTGCTTAGGGCCATGGTTTAGTGGTGGACTTTGCAGTGCTAGGTTAATGGTTGGATTCGATGATCTTAAAGATCTTTTCCAAACTAAAAGATTCTATGATTCTATGATTCTAGGATTTGCCCAAGAGATTCTTGCTGATCAGTCAAGCTGAGGGGGAAGAGAAGGACCTCTTTGCTTTAAACGCCCTGCAGGCACAGTCTGCCCTGGGTATGGCAGAAGCAGCTAAGAGCAGCTCACAAGAGACTGCTCCTGCCTTATCAACCCTGGGCCATGCTTCCCTCTCCCCTGCCCCATTGCTGTCCTGAGTGGCCCTCAACAGCCCCTTCAGCGTGGAGGTGAAGAGCTGCACTGCGTCGAGCTGGTGCTGCTCCAGGACCTGGACAGCGAGCGCCAGCCTGCCTACACGCTGGAGCTGGTGGCCAAGGATGGCGCATGGTCACCGTGCACATCGCCATCCTCGACACCAATGACAACAGCCCTGCCTTCGCCCAGAGCTCGGTCATGTGGAGCTGCCTGAGGATGTGCTGCCCAGCTCCCTGCTCCTCAATCCACACACCGCTGACGCCAAGGAGGGCCCCAACGGCGAGGCGGCCGAGTGCCCAAATGACTGATTCCTCTGTGCTTCAGCTTCTCTACCTGTAAACTGAGAAAAACAGATTTGTTTGTCCTGTAAATATGCAGGTTATACTGCAGCTAAGTATTATGCAGGTGTTCATGCCGTGTTTACGTTTACTTATTGAACTTTTCTTCAGTTCTTGCACTTCAGCCTTTTTTTCATCTGAAACTCTTGTCTGTGCCATGCTGATATTTAAATCTATGCAAAAGAATAAGAAAAGATATTTTTCTTCTCTAGAAGAGTCAAGTTCTTGTTTCTTTTCATCCTTCATCTCTTCAGCTGGAGGAAAAGTCTGCTTCCAATTTAAGGTAAATATGTCTATTTCTCCAAATTAACAGTTGGAAATATGGTACTTCATATTCTTGTGGTGCCTGGAAAAGAAAGTGTAATGGTTTCCTTTTGTTTTTAGTGCCCATTCAGCTCCAGATCAATTGAGTGTGAAGGACAGTGGGAGAGGAGACAGTGAATTTAATGACAGTCATTCTAATATCAGTAGAGAAAGGCTAAAGAAACCACCTTCAGAGATGATGAAAAACCAGGTTGGAAAGTATAAAACTTAACATCTCAGTTTTGGAGTGCAAGACATAAATGGAGGCAACGAACTGAAACCAATCTTATCATTCTTTCCAAAGCCCCTGGATGAAAAAAGGCAGGAATAGATTGAAAAGAACTAGGGGAGCCTGACCCCCTAGTCACCAGTGTCCCCAGTCACCAGCGTCCCTGACTCACCTGTGAAACATCTCAGTGATGTTGTACAGGCATGAAGCCACAGAGGAGGTTCAGTCTCATGTTAAACACAGTCAAGCCCCAAAGTGACTGGCTTCTGAGTGCTTCGTTTTTGGATGCTCGCTTTGGCATGCCGGAGAGAGGCTTGAGAGTGAGCAAGTGCTGAGCATTGCTTTGTTAAGGTTTCTTGAAGCTGAGCAGCAGAAAATGCAGACATTAAAATCATCGTTGGTCTGTGTCTGTGCATGTGTATTGCAAAGTGCATGTCATATGTGTGTGCACTGTAAAAAAATAAATGAGATATACGAACAATTGACCTGCTGAGTGTTGAATCACATGTATTACATAGATATATGTTTATTACAGCTCACTTCATAGAGGTGCTTCTAGAATCCTAGCATAATATTTAGGATCCTAGCATAATTTTAGGATATATCTTATCTCCTGCAAAATCAGCACAAAGAAATGTAGATATACTTATTTGTAAGTATAATAAATTGCTTTTTTGGTAGAGTAAGAACACCTAAGACCTTCCTATTTTAAGTGTGATATTACTGATCCAAGCATAAGGTTGCTAAAAATCAGCTGTTGCTATGAGAATATGTTATTTGTAATTTAGTAAAACATATCAGGTTGTTGAATTCTAGAAAAATACCTCATATTAATTTGAAGGACTTCAAATTTTGCTTCCTTTCCAGGTACCGTATCCTCTGCAGAGGAAAAAACGTACAAAGAGGCAGAGAGCTATCACAGTTCTTTTGCCCAACAGCTGAAAACAAGGAAAACACTTCCCCTGCATTACAAAAATGATTACATAATCACATATTCTACACTGTCAGTTTATCAGCACATACCTCAGTTTGGAAAGTCTAATTTTCATCCCCAGCAGCCAAAGCTGAAAGAATGTTATTAATAAGTGAATATTTCTAAACCTGAAAGATTGCAGAGTGTTATGTGAAAGATTTCTAAATCACGGGCAGACCAACCCAGGAACTGGCCTGTCAAGACAGCACAGAGGATTAAATCACTGTTCACAGAACACTTTACCCCTAAGAGCCTCTGAAAGAGGAACATCATTCTGAAAGTGCAATGAAAAGATATCACAGAGTACCATAAAAATGTACTGGGTACTTTTGTCCGTGTTTATGGGAAAGTGTTGCCAACTGAGATGTGTAAATAAAATCCCAGCAAGATCAAATGTTACTTTAAATTATGGCAAAAACAATCAGTGTCTAGACAAATCATCTTTTTAAAATAATCCTCTATACTTTGTCAATGAATCTAAGTGAAAACCATGTGAAGGCGTGTAATTAGTGCTGCTAGGAATTAAAAAGTAAAGGAACCCAAGCCATGTCTTTATACTGAAATGCTTACATATGTCCATAAAGAGATCTAAGTGTACATCTACAGTCAAACATGTCCTGAAATACTTATTGTCTGACATATCAGATGGCCTATCAATATTTTTTTGCTTTTTAAAAACAGCATCAGATTGGCCTCAGGTGTGCATCTGAAAAGTGCACGTAGACTTTTATGCCCACATGGCTGGGTGAGTTCCATGCTACTGTATGAGTAAAGGCTCCTGCGTTAGGACTCTAAGAAAACCATAAAAATAACTGTGCTGGAGGGCTGAGGAATGTAGGTTATTTAGGAAACTATCGTACACAGATATGTCTCTCCATATACACAAAGCTAAAACTTTTCAGTATTTCTTTTATTGATTGTACAGGGTCTGGCTGGGATGGAGTTAACATTCTTCACCACAGCCCTTATCATAGAATCGTAGAATAGAATCATAGAATAGTTTGGGTTGGAAGGGACCTTTAAAGGTCATCTAGTCCAACCCCCCTGCCTTGGGCAGGGACATCTTCAACTAGATCAGGTTGCTCAGAGCCCCGTCCAACCTGACCTTGGATGTTTCCAGGGATGGGGCATCTATCACCTCTCTGGGCAACCTGTGCCGGTGGTTCAACACCCTCACTGTAAAAATTTCTTCCTTATATCTAGTCTAAATCTACCGTCTTTTAGTTTAAAACCAATTCCCCCTTGTCCTGTTGCAACAGGCCCTGCTAAAAAGTCTGTCCCCATCTTTCTTATAAGCCCCCTTTAAGGACTGAAAGGCTGCAATAAGATCTCCCCGGAGCCTTCTCTTCTCCAGGCTGAACAACCCCAACTCTCTCAACCTTTCTTCATAGGAGGGGTGTTCCATGCCCCTGATCATTTTCATGGCCCTCCTCTGGACCCGCTCCAACAGGTCCATGTCTTTCTTGTGCTGAGGGCTCCAGAGCTGGACGCAGTACTGCAGGTGGGGTCTCACCAGAGCAGAGGAGAGGGGCAGAATCACCTGCCTCGACCTGCTGGCCACGCTTCTTTTGATGCAGCCCAGGATACGGTTGGCCTTCTGGGCTGCAAGTGCACATTGTTGGCTCATGTCCAGCTTTTCATCCA
>NW_009230854.1:4165-13707 GCF_000690835.1 Fulmarus glacialis
CCACGTCTTCTCAAATAGGATGGATAGTGGCTTGGCAACTTCATCCGCCAGTTCTTTCAGGACCCGCAGATGGGTCTCCTCGGGTCCCATGGACTTGTGCACCTCCAGGTTCCTTAGACGGTCTCAAACGTGATCTTCTCCTACAGTGGGCAGCTCTTCATTCTCCCAGTCCCTGCCTTTGCATTCTGCAGCTTGGGCAGTGAGGCTTGAGCACTTGCTGGTGAAGACTGAGGCAAAAAAGTCATTGAGTACCTCAGCCTGCTCCATGGTGAAGCACTTACGGTGCTGTGTTTTGGATTTGTGGATAAAGCAGTGTTGATAATGCACCGATGTTTTGTATGTTACTGAACAGTGCTTGCACAGCCTCAAAGCTTTCTCTTCTTTGCCACTCTGCCCCCAAAGTGATTAAGCCAGTGGTGAGCAAGAAGTTGGGAGGGGACACAGCCAAGACAGCTGACTTGAACTCCCCAAAGAGAAGCCACAAAGGGATTTTCTATACCATATAACATCAGTCCTACCTCAAAATGTTTGCTCTGAGAAAATGCTGAAGGACTTATTTAGCACCTGTTTGTGGTCATTTTGGATAAGGTTAACTCAATTTCCAATGAAAAGCAAAATTTGAGAGCTAAGTTTAATAGAGATTTTAGTTAAAGAAGATTAATTAAAATTGGGTACTGGGCAACAAACTGCTCTTATTAGGCCAACTGACCCAGGTGAAGATAATTTGAGGACAGGCTTCGGGATCTCTACAACTGAGCTAAATAATGAAGGAATAGAGCAAAGATTTTCTATTTGAAAATGCACACTTTCTCCTGGTAGTTTCCTGGATCGTTTTATAAGGAATTGCTTTTCACAGCACAAAGATATAATTCAAGCACTTCACACCACCAAAAAAAGAGAAAAACATCCCAAGTATAATATAAATGATCAATGATCTGGGACCAGTAAGTTATTTTAGTGGATGAGTTAAGATGCTCTTTATGCTCTACTTGGATAGCTTAAAGCACTCCAGGAGGTAGCTACATTTTGGCTGCATATTCGTCTAAATGATATTCGTTTTTAGCTTTTAGTTACATTAGGCATACTTACTCAAAACAGGCACTTTAGATTTGCTTTTTTGAAAATTGAAATGATTCTTGAATTAAAACCATGGAATTAAATGCTGGCTCTTAACTTCAGATGTGCTTAGTGGGGTGATACACAGTTTTAGAAATTCTGAGATTCAGCTCCTAATCAAAACTTCCCCAAACAAACACCAAGGCAGTTTGAAGTCTGCTTCTCAGGGAAAATATATACATACCTGAATCTTAGTCTATAGTGAGAAGTTTGGTCCATGTCCCCCACTAAATTTTCTAAGGCACTGTGAAAATTACATTGCTGTCAAATGGGCTCTTTTTTTTAGTGTTTTCAGTCTTCTTCCAACTATGTATATATGAACCCCGTTTGTTAGGTTATGTTAATGTTAGCAATGTGTATGGTACAACAGAGACCAGGGCAAGGATAATGTGGCTTGGTTGATATGTGTGTTCTGCCACAATATCAATAGTAAATAAGATTTGATTGTCACAGGTGTCAGCCTAGTTTCTTAAGGGAAGCCAGTTTACCTGAACAAACCTGCGAAGTATGACAGTTTAGTTGCTACCTCATTTGCAGTTGCGATGTCCCAGCTGAGACATTCATACATTGAGAGAAGGGTGGGATGAATAACTAGGATTAAGAGCCACTGGAGTCATCCCAGGGGAAGCAGTTGTCACTCTGGAACAGAACCCTTGGCTTGTTTGAAGCATATATATAACATTTACTTTAGGCTGCTGTGGTGATTTATCTTAGCTACAATTTAGAGACCAAAGGTAATAAGTAAGGCTGGCAATTTCCATGTACAGCCAATGAAAAGAAGTAGGATCCTCCAGGGGGCAATTAGAGCATGCAAGTTAGATGCTAAAGTAGCTGAAAATGGATGATGTGGTTACCTCCTTCTGTACTCATTTTCTTTTTCCATTAAGGAGGGAATAATAGTATTTCTTTACTTTTCTCCTCCTCCCCCACTCTGTCCTTACAAATGAATTGTTTTTCAGGTACAGCTTCCTCCAGCGGCACAAAGGCAATTTGAAATTCTGCATTTCCCATATATACTTTGTGTTCTAGGAGCCAACATATCCTGTGAGCAAGGTATGCTGGGAAGGAACCCCGTTCTAGTATGCATGTCTTTGTCCATCTTAGTGTCACTAACAGGGATACTAGTTTTCCACTGCCTATTGTGTTAATTTGCTAGCTATCCTATCTGACCTTTGATGATTGAACTGAATTGAATTGATCTCTCTTGAGGAAGAGTTCATTTCTGAGATTTGTTGAGCATGCATACAAGCCATAAAGACCTGAAAGGTTCAAATCCACTCCATAAAGCCCGTATCATTGGGCTCAGCATAACAGTGAAGGAATCCATTCTTAACCAAAGTAACCAGTGCACACAGGCTCAGACTTGGCACGCTAGGTACCATGGCAGCAATATAATAAAAGCAGGGAATCAACTGCTGCCTAGCTTGTCAGCTGGTTTGAATAAAAGACACTAATTGCTAAGTGTCTGTGCCTTCACCATATGCTCAAGGGCTCATTAACCTCAATAGAGTAGACTCATCAGCAGGCTTGTCTAGGGATTAACCATTCAAGTCTGACAGAGACTTGCATTTGCCCAGGGTAGGTTAAATTAACTCCATACCTTCACACTAGTTTTGTATTTTATAGAAACCGAAGGATCTTTGGAAACACATTTCTGTAATTTTTCTTCTATCACAGTTCAACCAGGTTTTAGGAAGCCAGGAAGAGGCTTTACTGTGGCTTAATTAGTGTGTCAAAACGGGCATCAAAGTGAATTTTCCTCTAAAAATATCAGGGATGCAAGCTGTGGTTTGGTAGTTTTGCTCTTTTGTCCATCTGCCTTAAATACTGATGGAAATCCAACGACAATCTGGAAATGTGTCTGAGATGATTGCTCTTCTGCCATTTCTCAGATCTAGAGTTGACTTCTGGCAATTACTCTAGAGCCAACCCTGAGGCATCCTTATCTTTGAGACACTTATAAAAGAAGCTAAAAATGGAGGCAAGGCTGAAAAGAAACTCAAACCAATCAGTTTAAAATCATGGTGATAACTCTACTTCACCATTAATTCGACCTTTCCACCTGTCTTTCTTGATTCTTTTCCTCTCAAAGGATGCCAAGAGGAACCCAAGAGTATCTTTCTTGGAGGTAAGAATAATTCTGTGCTGTATGGGCTGACAAAGAAAATACTGGTTTATTTGCAGATACAGGCCTGAGGCTGAAGCCTCCTTTAAATCACTGAACTTGATGCAAGTCTGAGAAATAAGCGGTGGTCAATTCATTATGTAAATGAGGTTTGTTTGTTCAATTAGAAAATGAATCAACAGATTCTTATTACTTGTTGCAAGTGACCATTAAAATAAAGATTAAGATAAAACTTGTCTAAAGTCGTAATTTTTTCTCTTTAGTGTTTAGAAAGAACTCTTTGGCTTGATGTGATTTTTATAGTCTTTATTCTTGCTTTGCACAGAAGTAGGTGGTGAAGAGTTAAGCTCGACAATCAGTGCAGGTGCAAATTCTTTTGGGCAGAATAGAATCTCTGCCTGAGATACTGAATTCACACATACACTTTGGTTGTCTCAAAAATCAGGTGTCCTAAGTTCTTTATCTCATGGAAAGAGGCTTTAGAATAAGATCTTGCCTGTTTAATTTTGGACACCTCAATCAGCCAGGCAGGCTCTCTGTTTGGAGACCTTCAAAGGTACTTGCCAGTCCCTGGTGACTGTGCAGGGAACTTAGGCACGTGCTTTAGGAGCACTCCTTCACTAAGCACCCAGAGCTTAGGTGTGAATAAGGTTGGTCAGATTGGCTCTCATCAGATATCATCTGCCTGCAGTCATCTTTTGGGACACCAGAATAACACTGGCAGTAATTACTGAAGACGGAAGTTGGGCTGCAATTTACAACTAAATTTATGTATTCTAATGGAGCATATTCCATTGCACCTTTTCACTCTGTGTTAATCATCTCAATAAATCTAGCGTAAGTAATACACACAGAACCCTGTCAAGGGTGCAACAGCAAATGGTACCCGCTGCAGAAAGCTGACCTCAGAGGTTTAAGGTGGAGCCTTAAAGCTGAAGGGGAGCTGTTTAGAAAAAAAGATGAAATCTCTGCTGGGTTGTAGGAGGAAAATGTTGGCTACATTTTTACTGGTGAATTAGGTGGTGCCAGAGTTTTCCTGGGCTTGGCGCTTGACCATCTGTATTGTCAGAGTAGTCACTGGCAGAGTTTTGGCCCAGGTCTGGTAGCAGCCTCCCACATAATTCATGGGCACTCTTTGGGAATTAACATAGGCCAGGGGTATTTCCAAGAGGCACATTGCATGTGACCAGCCTGTTTTTGAGAGCAAGAGAGCTGAACTCTGTGGATGCAGGCCCTTTTGCACCAGCCTGAGGTCAGTCCCAGATATTTTTAGTTTACTGGGGTGGACACAGGCTCTTGGTGACTGCAGGTTTAGATCCTGAACAACTACCCCTGAAATGATGCTCTCCTTTAGTGCAAAGGACTGCACTGATCCTAAAGTGACCCACAATCTTTTGCTATCAATTTCAGAGCCTTCAGCTTTAACGGTTGGTCGATTTGTACACCTCTGCTCCTGTACTGTGCCAACAAAGCACTAAAGTAAAGTCCCCTGGTACTGTCCTCTGATCTGAGTGCACATTTTCAGTAAAGACATCGCAAGCTAACTAAAGCCACAGGTAGGAGTTTTGAAAGGGACAAGTAGTAGTTTTTTCAACTTTGATGTTGCTTACAAGCAAACCCGTCACTTGTGAATAGCAGTGAGCTGGCTCTCTTGTTACAAGTTCTGGGTGACACCTGACAATGTTTGTCTTTCGAAAAAGGCAGTTGTATATTTCTTACAGTAGGATATTTGTTTCCTGGTAGGAAAGCTAACGAGGAGTTTCCTTCTCATTCTTGTGCACAAGTAAATATATGTAGGTAAGATTGTTTGTGAATGATACCGCCTTCATTCACTAAGACAGGAGCAACCTCATGTCTTAGGAAATGGCTCTGAAGTATTCTCAGAAGTGTAAATGATGACTGTACTCTACCCATCTAAGGAGATGGCTTCTGTCAAACCATTGATTTTTCTCAGCCTTTTGAATGATGGCTTGAGAGTTTTTGCTGTGTTGTAATTAGCCAGGGAAGGAGCAAATCACTTTTAAAGTTAGCCCATACACACATTCGCTATTTGTGATATGCATGAAAATTAATTACGGTTTGAATTTACTCAACACAAAGAGAAGCTAGTGAATCACAATTTGCAGTTCATTGAATAAATGTCAGTTATTGATTTCTGTGGTTGAGTACTAGTGAGGTAATGCCATGTTTGCTACTCATTAGAGGTGGCACAGCACAATATATCATAAAATGTAATTAGGGGAACATCAATCATTTAAAATATGCAGCTAAGATTAAGCATACTGCTATGCACGGAGAAATGAAAAGGCTCATTAACAACATAGTGTAATGTGACAGCAAGAGAGAGCTCCATTTTCAAAAAAGGAATCTTCCACTGTGTTGAAGATCATGACAAGCCTCTTCTTCATATTTTAATTAAGGTTTTAATCTGATTTTGCTTCTGCTGCTAGAACAGATGAACTTTCATGCATGCCATTTTGTCAAAAATATTTATGATAATGTTCGTTAACTGTTGATTAGTAGAACTTCTCATTAAGGCTCTTTTAAGACTGGGCAAATGTCGTTTTGAATGCGATGTTCAGTTCATCTTTGCCAAGATCTGAAATGCGGTTGTTTGATCACAACTTACTCCAACAAATATTCATGATTTTTTGATACCTCACTCGTGCAGAGAGACAGTGAGTCAGGACAATGAGAAGCAGGGAGGAAGGGACAAATCAAAGCTTTACTTTGCTGTGAGGGAACTTCTTCAAGGTGCTAGTGGGAAAAAAAAAGCAGAGGAAAAGCTAGCATCCTAACACCCTTCTACTTCTTTCTTTAGCAATGCAAGTAAAATTTCAGTAAGGGTGGTTCTTGCAGCTCTGAAAGCACTATTCTAGTCTGTGAGCTGTTAGAAATGCTTGAAAAGTCTAAGGCCTGTAGAGAAAGCTAATTTTAGCTCCCTATGCAGCAGAGGGATCCAATTCTTGTGAATGGTGTGAAAATGATCTTTTTACCCCTTCCTGCAGAGTCGCTCATCTGTTCTGTCCTAGGCTGTTCTTTCATCTGGGCTGCCAGGCTGAAGCAGCAGCTGAGAAGAGAAGTCGCCTAAGAGGAGAAACACTACCAAATAGCTTTGCTAATTCTTCCACTTGAAAAGCTTTAAGATTTTCCTTACCCGAGGGAGCAATGGATTTTAAAAGTAATCTAGTTTTAGTTTAGTGTGGCTCTGCGAGCCAGGACCTCATTATGCCATGTGCTGAATAGGAGGCAAAGATCTTCTCTAGCAGAGACTTTCTACTCTGTTTTTAATGTTTCTTAGGTATTCAGACCCTGATTGTTATCCTAATATGAAGCAAATTATACCAGCATTTCCATTCATACTGAAAGTTGTTAGTTTTCAGATATCTTTACTTTTCCTCTCCCTTTCTACTTTTAATAAAAAAGAGAAGAAATCTAGCCACAATAGAATGGCTAAAACATGAATTTTGGCTGCACATATATTCCTTCTCTTTTTCTCTGTTTCTCTTCCCTTCTCTCAGGGCTACATCTGTGTTGGCAGATTAACTCATTACTGACCTCCAAAAGGTTCCTTAAAAAGGCTTAGTCAATGCCCCCATACCCCAACCCCTACCTCCAGGGTCCTTTGCTCAGTTAAAATTTAAAACCAGAGCTAGGACTCATGGCACCAAGCCTGTCAGAGTTCAAGGAGCATCTGGACAATGCTCTTAGTCATATGGTTTAGTTTTAGGTAGTCCTGCGAGGAGCAGGGAGTTGGAGCAGGGGTTTGGACTCGATGATCCTTATGGGTCCCTTCCAACATGAGATATTCAATAATTCTGTGACTCCAGACCCCTGCCAGAGTTTTTCTGTGGATGCAAAAGCATCCAGAACTTCAGTCCTAAACTAGCTCATCTGTAGATCATGTTTTATTCACATGAAATTCAATCCCAGTAGCCATGTCTGTGCAAAAATGCTATTCTACCAGTACCACCATGCCCTTTCTTCACCTTTTTGAACGAGCTGTCCTCCCACCTTTTCTATACCAGGTTTTCTAGAACTCTGCTGGTTCCTGTTGTTATGCCTATGTCTCTGAAAAGGAGAAGGTACCAAAGTGGGAAGGAAGCAGAACTGTAGATTGTAGGACTGTAGGCATGCAACACTCTCAGGCCATTCCCATCCCAAGCAGCATCAGTGAGAAATGGTCTTCTCTAGGATAACAGGTCCTTTTGACTATATTGGTCACAGACATTTGATTTTATGGCTATAGGGCTATAGATATTTACAGAAGCTTACACACCTATCATGCTTGTAGATACCTAGGTGGAGGACTCATGGGTTGTGTCACTTGCCTGCACATGGGTGTATAATGCTACTTCAGGTCGGTTAGGTAGCCTGCCTCGTTTCCAGCTGCCACTTCAGCGGGGCATGGGTCTCTTGTACCTCCTGCATCAGGTCTGCCAGTTCCTTGTAGGTACCTGTAATACCCTGGGGCCTCTAAACTGGCTTCGGATGCCAATGGGCAGGGAACTGAATCAAGTTCCTAGAGTTAGGGTGAACTGAACCTTACCCAACTCTCTGCTGTGTTGATGTATTTTAAGCTAGTCACCATAGGCTCTTTTTCTAGTCACAGGAGAGGGTCTTCCGACCAGTTTTAGATGCCTACTTGAGATGAGACAAATTTTGGAAAAGGTAAGTCGCACGCTAGCAGTGCCTGTTTTCCACCACTGATTATTTAGGGAACCCAAATGACTGGCTTTGATACACAGGGCTTACATAGCACACAGCTACATTCAGTCAGGGGAATCCCTGCTTGCAAACAGCTATTACCTCTTTTTTTTTTTTTTTTTTTTTTGCATAGCCACCTTTAGAGACTAGGGCAAACAAAGAGACAAAAGTACTCGCACCGCTCACAATCTGCTCTGTTTCTCTCAGAAAGAGTGAAAGGGTTTGTGAAAAGCAAATGTCGTGGCAAATGAATCCAGGGCCCAGAGCAGTGCTGCAGGTTCTCCTTCCATGTCTCCACTCCTCCCCAGAGCTTGTGGGTGTTTGGATCCTTTTATTTTGAAGAAAAGCAGAAAGAGAGCCAAGGTAAATTGCAGATCCCAGAGTGTTTCTTGTGATTTCGACAGTCTTATAATTTGATAGGACATAAATCAGTGATGCTTGATCCTACACCAAGACAGAGCTTAGCTTCAATTTCTCAAAAGTGTGACCACCTAGACATAGCTTTCATGTAGGTGTGTAGGGCGAGGACATGTGCGTGTAGCTCTCATTTTTAGATGTTACCACAGAATCTCAAACACAATTTCTGTAACACTGGTAACTATCACTCTATGTTTGACAGGTGAGTAATACAAAGCAAAGAAGCTTTCTGAATGTTGAAAAACCTGTGTTCTGTGTCTTCACAACATACTACTCAGAATAGCCTGAAACAAAACAAAATGTCTTTTATCTGCAATTAATTCTCTGCACTGTAGCTCGTCCTCTTCCTGATGTCTGTGGCTTTTCACTTTTCAGATGTTTTCTCAAACTGGTACAGAAATGCCAAAGATCAGTAGATACATAAGGCCCAGACACTGTGGATTTTTGAGTTCAGTCCAAACATGGAGCTAGACCTGAATCCAAAAGGTACCTTTGTGCCTATGGTAAGATGTTGGTTGAGTCAAGGTGTCTCCCTTTAGAACTGCAGTTTTTTTAATGCCTTCTCAGATGCTTTCTGACTTAGAAGAGCCTAAGCTACAAAGACATCTCGGTGTTGGATGTCAGCAAGTGAAGAGAACTGCTTGGAAGAACTGCAGTCTTGATAGGCCTGATGAGTTTTTCTTATCCCTTCCTCTTGCTTCTGGCCAGAGCTTAATCCTGTGGTGTGCTTGGGTTGCCTAACAGACAGATCTTAGCTGAAAGCATAGGATGAGCGTTGGATGCCGGTGAGCTCAGTGGCTCCTCTGCTAGGAAGACATTGAATCCCCATATCCCACCACCCAGTAAGATGCTTCTAATTCAAATGAAAAAATAAGCATTTATGCATTTAATAAGCATTAAAAAATAAGCATTTATTGTTCAATAAAAGGGGAGAAGAGAGGTATGGTCTAGCCTCAGAGTTAAAGGTCTTGAGAGTAGGTTGATCAGATTTTTGTTTGGACTAAAAGGCACATAAGGGACATGACTTGCGTGTAGGGTTAGTTGAGGGACAACACATCCCAGCATGTTCATGAAGCACAAAGCAGGAGTAAGAAATGCCACTGAGTCAGATCACAGGGCAGAGAGTTGGGTTTTGTAACACATTGAAGAGCAGACGACACCAAGTTGGGTGGGAGTG
>NW_009230855.1:0-13221 GCF_000690835.1 Fulmarus glacialis
CATCTCAGCAGCCGAATTTGCAGGGGAAGGGGTTTTCCTGAGGGGTGACAGTGTCAATCATTTCTTTGCAGAGATTTCACTGGCAACTCAATTTCTTCCCTCGAAAAACAAGTATGGAGGGAATACCCGTGGGCTGAGTCCTTGTAAGTATCCTCTAGCATTTAAAATGTCAGGAGTTCAGGTATTTTCAATCCTTTCACCTGGTTTTTGAGCCAAGGGTATGACAAGCACGAGCACCCACACAAAGCGTTTCCATCTGAATTCAAAGCTGAGCTGCTCAGCAAGGAGGGGTGTGAATCCCCAGGGCTTCCTAGGATGGCAAGAAATGCCATGAGCTGTGTCCCTTCCGTTCTACGGGACCATCCCTGCGCCTATTTAATCCACGATCAGGCTACAGCTAGCTTCAACAGGCCAGGAGCAAGTGCCTGCTCCTGCGATGAGTGGTGATGATCCCTGTAGTGACTCAAAGAGATGTTTTAGTAAAGCTACTGCAGGATATTTTCCCCTGAAAATCCCATTTCCTCCTGGAGAGCAGCTGGTGTAACAGTGAATGTCCGTTTGTCTCATCCCAGAGTCCTCCAGGACAACGATCTGCGGGCAGTGAAGAGGCATTCGCTGGAGGGTCTGTTCCCTGCTGAAGCACCTGTAGGTACCGTCCCCTGCCCACCGCGGTGGGCTACTGCCTCACCCTCCCTTGGACCCCTGCTGCTCGACCCACCTCCATGCAAGTGTGCTTTATTCCTCCTCGGTTTCAGGCGATAGCCCAGAGCAGAGCAGGGTGTCTTGGTGCTGCAATAGTGCCTGGTGGGAGGATTCCCGGAGGGGCACGGTGCAGCTTTCATTTCCCCAAATCCAACCAAGAGGAAGAGGCTGCTGCCCTTTCCCACAGATACTGGATGACTTTTAGTCAACCCCAACCTAACAGTGACCTCCCATGTCCTGGGAGATTGCCTCTGTTCATCTGAGGACCAACATTTTTAGGGTAAGAATCACCCAGAACAAGGCAAAACCCACGCATGTCTTGCTTCTGCTAGGGTTTGGGTGGAAAGATCTCCGTTGCAGTGAAGACAGAGCCCCAGATGGCTGGTCACTCTTGGGATAGCCTCTCCGGTGGCTATCCCAGGTGGAAAGAGAGAAGCCTGCACTACACCTTCCTCTGCTGAAATCCCAGATGGACTGAGGTTGGGAGATCTCTGCTTCAACCTCCTGCTCCGAGCAGGGCTAACCTCAAAGTTAGCAAGTTAGCACAGGTTTTTTTCTAGAAAAAAATCAACGAGGTTGCTCAGGGCCGTATGCAGCTGAGTCCCCCCTCTTCTTGGAGGAGAAGAAAATGTGCATCTATGTCCACACAATGTCACATGAAATTGCAACAAGCACTCTGTCTCTAACACTGTCTGGAAGGGAGCAGAAGAGCATTAGGGTTTTTTCTCCTTCAAGTTCAGTTTTTTACGTATTTTGGGGTTTCCTGTGCAGTGCCGGCAAAGGAAGTGTGAAACAAGAACGGCAAAATCTTGCCCTGTTCTCTGTCCTCTGCTTGGCTGCTGTCGCGCTCTCTTTTCTTGTCCTAAAGGCCAAGAGGCAGAAATAAATTCCCTCATGGAGGCTCAGAGCTTTAGTGTCCAGAGTCCAGGTTTCCTGAGCCTCATAGGAGACACAGGTACACTCATTTCTCAACACAAACCTTAAGTCAAAGATAAAAATACTACTTGTGTGAAAAAGCTGACAGCAAGGGAAGCCCTGGCTTGGAGTTGGCTCATAAGGGTCATGTTTTGCGTCCCACTCTTCTGTTATTAGAGTAGCTGAGGTGTCCCAAAATTCCCTCTGTTGCTCATATTTGTAGATCGTTGCAAGTAACTCAGCTCCACCACCATTTGCATTTGTAGTGTCGTTACGTGCTTGCATTTTTCCCACAAAAAGGGAGGTTTTATATTTTCTAGTATGCACATTGGCGTGAAGGAGCCAAGTCCAGGGTGGTCTTGGCCTTTCTGGAGCTGCTCCTGCGGTGAGCCAGCCCTAGGGCTGCATCTAAGCCTTGTCTCAGTGCTGGGGAATGGTGGAAAACAAGGTAGTGCCAGTGCTGGGGCCCACTGCCCACACTAGCTCACCCTCCCCATGTCTTTTTAGCAAGTACGTGTGCCCTACGTCATAGAAAAGAAGGATTCAAGAACTTAAAAGCAGAAAGCATGTTCTGCAGGATGTGGGTTGCAGGTTAAATGAGTCAGGTTGGGAAGAAACAGGCTTCCAGCCACGCTCCCCTTCCACAAGGCTGAAAACTGAACTCTCCAAAGTACTTCTGAGATTGCACGTGCAAAGACCTTCCTCCCACCGCCCGGCTGCCTCCCTGGGAGGTCCAGACCCCGCAGGCGAGAGCTGCAGTCGCTCCCTGACGTTCTCCCTGAACACCCTCTCCAGGAGCGAGGCCATCTCCTACTGAAGAAACCTTGTGCACTCATCTCCTCTAATTTTAGATGCCTAATAATTGCCTAGGATTAAGCTAATTGTTCAGGCTCTCTTTATTTTCCATGGAGAGGAACAGGCGCTTCCCATTCACCCAAACGATCTTGGGAACCTGACTGAGGAGGGGATGAATCACTCCCCAAAAATATTTCTTTCTCGCTGTTTGCTGCAGAACAAGCCCGGGCAGCTAATTCAGGCTGAGACAACAAACCTTTTGATTTCTAAAGCCAGGCCAGGTGAATCCCGCAGCGGCTGAGTGTCTACACACATCTCACAGCAGAGCTGTGCAGGAAAGTGGAGTTTAGGTTACCCCTTCATTGTGCCCTTTCCAGACTTCCATGTTCTTGATTTTGCATCTTTAATAGGGTCCCTTTAACATAACTTCTTCACCAAATGTGGTGTAGGAGGGAAGGATTAAGAGAAAAATAACCGTTTTGGTCACACATGTGGTTACCAACCCATCCCTAAGCCCTCAAACAAGAGGTGCTGTTCAGGCTTTTCTGGCTGACTTCAGCAAGCAAAGCACTGGTGGCACCAGGGGAAGGCAGGTTGCATCTCTGTGGCACATCCAGAGGGTCACATACCAGTATGGTCCAGGCAAATGCATCCTCAGCTGCTAAGCTGTGCCTGCGTAAAGAATCTTTTCTGTTATCAGGGAAGAAAATCAAGCCCTAAAATAATTCTGGTGGGATCAGAGCTAGGAAAAAAACACTGAGATGAAAGCCACCTCCGGTCAGGAAGGTTATCACAGGTTACACACCACTGCAAGCTAGTATCAGATATAAACACCGTGTGAAATGAGAGCCGTGTGACATATATGCTGCCAGTGTCAAAGCAAATGAAAGTAAACATGACAGTGCAAATGTAATTAACATTTCGTGTTCTAATTTTAACAGGGATTTATCTCGCAATAAAATCCTGTCGATTGAGGAACATGCTTTTGAGCCACTTCCTTTTTTGCAGCTTATGTGAGTTATAAAAGTTTCTTTCTAGTATATTTACTGAAGTCTGTTTGCATTTATAACCCTTTTTGTGCTAGAAAATGCTCCTGTTATTTTTAGAACAATGACTAAATTTCTCCTTGCTAAAAGACTAGCTGAGCTAAAGAGATCAATGCAGATGGCTGGATGACCCACAACAGGATGAGAGATCATAGCGTGGTTGTCCAAACGCAGCCATAATAGAAGCCATTTCTTGAAGGCTTGCTGTATCCTGGAACAGAAATAGATTAAGCACATGTGCACTTCATTTCCTCTCCTTGACAGGTTAAAAAAAAAATGAGAAAACGGCAGTTTCCTCCCTATTCTACCTTGGATTTGCATATTTCCTACAAATCAATACTGCTTCGCTCCAGCTTCCTGTAGGACAGACCCGATTCATTTCTGTGATCTTTTTTTCCCCAGAAACCTTGGTGGAAATCTCATCACGCAGATCCGGAATGGCACTTTCCAGGCATGGCATGGAATGCAGTTTTTACACAAGCTGTAAGTGTAACAAGGTCTAAAGGGAGATCAGAGTAGGTCTCCGCAGTGACAGTGGGGAAGAGCAGATTTGCTCTCTGTAAAGTACTATAGATGTCATCCAGGGTCCACCAGGAGTCTGCAGCCTGAAAGCCACTTTCTCCTGGCCTGCTTATCTTCTCCATGGCTTCCTTGAACCAGCATCAGGTTCAAACAGCAGGAGTGGGAGCCCAGGGGGATAGATATGAAAGAAATGCTGTGGGAAGGGAGAAGAGACAAGGTGATGAGGGGTATGGGATGTGACCCAGATTTCTAGCCAGAAATTTCACTTTGCATATTTGCATTTAAAAATAAAGGGTCTCAAAAACATCCACAAAAAGGAAACTTTGTTCTTTTGGTGTCTTGAGAAAACGTGACTTAATCCATAGTCGGTTCTATCAAGAAGCCCTTCCAGGGATAGGATCACCATTTCCATCTGGACCTGAAGTAAGTGGGAAGCCAGGGCGTTTTGCCCACCAAGGGTTCATATACATAAGGAAAAGGCCACAGTCTCCCTGCTCTCCTGAAAAGTGTGATACTTCTCACGTGATATACCAAATAAGGTGGCAGAATAAATTATGAACGATAATTCCCGTAGGACTAGGCCACAGCTTTGCCTGGCTGGATGCAGTGATAGAGTAAAAGTTTATGGACAGTGGAAATGTAAGGAAATCTGGAAAGTAAGACTCCAAAACAACATCAAAGTCCTCATGGAGGGAAGCAAAGAGAAGGTGTGAGCTGAGGAGGAAAGAAAGAGATGTTGTGTTTTCCAGAAGAAGCACTTCTGGGCTTTTGCTCTTTTAGCTGGAGATAATCAGGACCTGATGTATTGTGTGAATCAGCCCATCAGCATCTGTTCCTGCCTCTAGCCTTCATCCCAGGCCCTTCCTCACACACATAGCACTGAGCCAATTTTTTATCTTCAGGCTGAAATTTCCTATGTTTGTTCTCCACTTGAAAGGAAATTCTTTGGGGAGGTTTGAGTAAAAATTGTTCAGCCAAATCCACATCTGCCATCCATAAAAGTCAGCTGGATCCTTACCCACCATAAACCTCTTTACACCACTCACACAGTAGAGAGGAGCCTGGAAAAGGGATTTCAGTCTAATTCTGCATCAGATCCAACAGGCACAATTCTCTTTGGGCCTTTCTGATATTCAAAGAAATGTGAAGCCTGGCAAAGAGGAAAAACTCCTTGATCACAGAAATACTTTGCAATGATCTAGTGGAAATTCACTTTGATTTAGCTTTCTTTATACAGTTCAGGAACCACTGGGGTTTTTTTACTCTACAATAAGTGTTTTAACCATCTCCCATTTCTCCAGTGCCTGCTGCATAGGGCCAGTTGATCTTGGCTTTCCAGACTCCTGGGTCTATGTACGTAAGAGGACATGTGGACAGGGCATCCCCACATGCCCCTACCCACACAGCTCATGTCCTTCCCATCACCCACTCACAGCGATGTGTTGGTTTTTTCAGGATCCTAAGCCATAACCCCCTGTCCGTTATTGCTGACACATCGTTCTTCGAGCTGCCTTCAGTCAAATATCTGTAAGTATTGACTCATTTTTACCTGATTCATATAGATCTTTGTCTCTCTCGAGAGCCCTGTTGTCAGGAAAGCAGAGATCCAGTAGCAAATCTCACACTTCTCCCAGCCTTATTCTGCTAGAGGCACAAATAACCCCAGCACCAGCAGAGCAAGGCAAAGGCAAAGAAGTTCTGGTGTGTCCCCAGCTGCACAGCAACCAAGGAGTTGGGACACAAAGATGTCAAGGCTGTGGAGTGGCCTGAAGAGTCTGGGAATGCCCTCCACTCCTGCTTGAGCGCTGAGAAGGTGGGATCCTGGTTTTTGGGGCACTCATGCCAGCAGTCCTGGGCTCCTGCACACCCCACATCCCCACCCCGCTGCCTTGACACAGCTCAGGGCAGATGACGCCCTGTGTTGATCACGATTCACAGCATCCTATGGCTCCTGCTCACATCTGTGTGACTCCTCAGGGAGGAAGACATCCAGGCTTTTTGCAGAGGTCCTTCCTGCTCGCAGCCCCGCTATCCCACAGATAGCCTTTGCTTTCTGCTCAGCACATTTTCTCTTTTCACTGGTATAAAAACAAGGGCACAGTGGATTCATCCTCTTGGGTAAGAAGTGTCTCCCTTCAAAAACTGGAGCTGCACTCATGGGAGAGCAGGAGGCGGGTTTTGAGCCGGGGAATCCTTTCTGTTGGCATTCATCTCCCACGAGATCTGCAGGATCCCCTCCTGATTCAGACCCCATGGTTAGGAACGGGTCAAAGCAGAAAGACAACAGGGTTTTGAATCATTTCTGTTTGATTAGGCAGAAGTGGATCCCTCTGCAAACACCACCACAATCAGCAGGGACCTGGTCTTGTTCTCAGAGCAGAGTTCTGGTAATGCTGCCTGCAAATCTAACGTGGTTTTTCAAATCCTTTCAGAGACCTGGGTGCAACACAAGTGACTCAGCAGACATTGCTCACGCTCCTCCTGACAACAGTCCACTTGGAAATGCTGTGAGTATACAGGGACTCGGTCCCAGCCACCAGCAGATCGTAACTGCTGAAACAAGGGGTCTGCTTGGGAAACACACCAGCTCACCACTAAATCAGAATAACCCCAGTAAGCCTAAGGTTCGCTATTTACTTTTGAGAACCTTCCAAACTCACCTGCTAAGAAACAGAATTTCACCTTCTACATAACATTTTCCACGTTTTTCAAAGGGAAGTTTTAAATCAAGTTGAGGTGCGTTTCTGTTTCAAACTGCATTTTGGGATTGGTTCCATTTTCAAAGGTAAAATCAACATTTTGATGCCACCGGAGAAGCCTATCTTCTATTTGAAACCTCTCTTAGAAATCTGGAGAACATATTTGTCCAGCGGAACTGGGGGGTGAAAAGTTTTCCAGAGCTGTAGAAGAAATCCAAGCAAATCCATGATGCGTTATCTGTGTGTTACCTGAGTTGGACTTGGAGAGATGGATTGAGATGCTGGGTTTTTCTCCAGTAACCTCTTATCTTTAGCAAACTGCCCAGTGATACCGCCTGCTGCCTCTGCCAGGAGAAACACACCATCGAAACCCCGTGCAGGACCATCAAGTTCCACTGTGAGAACCTGTGCACCACCAGTGCTGCCCAGTGCGGTAGGCTTCCCCATGATGTCGATGTAGACATCAAATCCGCCCAGTTTCCTCTAGCTTTAGGAGATGCTGTAGCATGGCCCCGTTTTGTGTGGGTTCCCAGGCAGCGTTGGCCACCTCGATGGCATCAGTCCAGCCTGGTGGCTCCTGGCCAGTCCCAGGGACACTAAATCTGGGCAGACTCCCTAGAGGAGCTTCATCCATGTCAGGCCTTTAAATCAGCCCAAAGGCCAGTGCAGGCAGCTCAGGTGAGACCTGGGAGGCCTCGGACTGTGCTCCCTGAGCCACAGGCACAAAAAGTTCCCCTTCGAGCACATGACTTGGAAAAAACAAGGGTTGAAAAGTTACTAGCGATTACGCATATCTTCTGTGTCAAATACTATCTTGAGAAGAAATAGCTTGCTGGGCTAAACAAACACATGAGCTTCCAATCCACACAGCGCATCTAGCCAAGGAAATCATGCATACCCAGTACCGTTCCCAAGCGCTGGAAGGCACCGACTGCTCGTAAGCCCCCCCAAATTTCTCCTGACAACCTCCCGAGTCTTTCCAGTGCCACCATACCTTGGCTAGTCACAGCTCAGCACCAAGAGGGGTCCCAGACACAGCACAGACATGGCCAAAGGGTCCAGCAATGTTTGCATTGCTCTGGCATGTGCTGAGCTGCACCTCAAACCTGCCACCCACACTGGAAACCCCAAGACCCCTAGGCAGGCTCTGCAGAAACCTCCTGTAAGGCACGATGTGTTGGAGGGGATCTGGGACATACAGGCTCCAAAAATCACCTGAGTGACCTTGGAAAATTGCCTGGTCTCTGTGCCACCCTGCTCCCCATGTGTAGGAGAGAGGACAGTAACCCCGATCTCCTTTGCAGGGCATTACTGTGCAGCGTGAGTAATGCACTGTCCTGCTCAATCTTTGCACAGGGTAAATATCATCCTATTCAAAGCAGAGACAAGCTGGACTTCTGCAAATAGATACAGTAAGGTTTCCAAGGTCCCCAAGTAACTCATTTTCAAACTGGATGCGGACAAGCGAGCCTAACCTCGTCACAAAGCTGCTAAGCCATTTAGGGCTAGATACTCAAAGGTATTTGTGTGTCCAATTTCCTATCATTTTAACAGGAAAAAAAGGCCTAAATACCTTTGTAATCTGTAAATATTCTTGACCATGTCACCCTGCCTCTGGCATTAAGCTATCTGCAAAGCAGGATTAGACATAAGGTTGTGTTTGCAGCCTTGGTGTAAGACTCTTGAAGACTTATCCTAGCTCTGCAGACTCAGTACGTGCCCTTTGCATGCCGGGGCAGGAGCTCTCCTGGGCTGTTTGCACCACTCTGGGTCAAATCCCCACATCTTCCACTTCTTCTAGGCCTGGGTGATGGGAGCTGCATCCATCAGCAGAGAAACAGCTCTCCATTATCGGGGGCTCACTCTGACTGCAGATTGTTGCAGACAACAACCCAAAGGCATTTTAATGTGAAATATCCCAGGTTTTCCTGACCGCAGGGAGAAGGGCTGGTTGGGATAACTGATCAGGGACAAACACCGTGTCTTTGGATATTCTGCTTTCCAGGCTCATTCCAAGTTTAAAGGCTTTATGGTAATTTTAGCAACTCAATACTGGCTTGTATCAAGCTGTGGGAAACTCTCCGACAGCAAACCCATTCCCCCGGGATGTTTCCCACTGATCCAAACAGAGCCCTGGGAGACACCAGAAAAGAAACATCTATCTGTTCGCCCCAATGAGATAATCTGATTGATTTAACAAGACTTTTCCCGTCTGTAACACATCCACCATTCAGTTCATGTCGTATTAAAGACGAACGCCTGCTGCTCAGGGTAAACCTCTGACCCTGTATTTTGGCAGAAAGCTTCTCGTGACACCGAGTCACTGATCTGCTCTCTTGGTGTTTTACAGCTCACACAGATCCTCTGGCAGATTCACAAGGAGAAACAACGGAAGTGGGACAATCCAGAAAACTGAACGCCAGCATGGTGTTGAACCTCAAGCCCAAGGAGCCTTCACTTGGAAACCATGAAACTGTAATGCTTGCGGTTGTCCTGAGCCTGACCGGCACTGATGGTAATCTCAGTAACCCGAATGATCACATTTCCAGAGCAAATTCATATTCCCCTCAGCACCTATCCAGGCAGGAAGGCAAAACCAGTAAGGAGCTGATGCTGATGCTGCACAGCATTCAGCATGTGGGCTGGACCACTGAAACTGAGATAAAGAAACTCTATTTTCTAGCAAAGGCGCTAGTGGCCGAGCTCAAGAATAAGCTGCACAAGGCTAAAAGCATCGTGACTGTGAAGACCATCTCACCCCTGCCAACGCCTGCCATGCAGAAGGAGGAGGTGCACGAGATCCCAGCAGTGGAGGGACAGATGACCACGGGCTGGGTGCAGAAGCAGCGTGACTTCGGTTTGAACCAGGCGGCATTAAACCCATGGGAAGCAGCTGGCAGGTTAAACCCCACTGACACCATCTCCATCTTCAGACATCATAAAATGTCCACACCTCCTTCAAAACATTCCCTTTCGCGCTCCCCAGCAGAGGCCCGTCATTTGTCCGGGCCTTTTAAGATTCAAAATTATTCCGATGCTGTGGAACAGACCAAGAAAACTCATGGGATGGAGGATGTGGAGGATGTAGAAGATGCAGAGGAAGCACCATCTCCAAGGCAGGACTATGTCTGGACTTACAAAAAGCACAAGCAGGGGGACAGCCCGTATCTGAATAAAAGTAATCAGCTTTTCTACAAGATGTTTGGCAATATAAATCCAGAGGAAGAGCCCACACCAACAGAAAGTAAAGCAGCGCAGAGACTAAACACAAACCAGCATTTTTTCTATAACCTGTTGGTTAACAACAGCCCCCCCGCCGCAAGCAGCATGCTAGAGGGCATGGCTGAAGAAGAGGGTTCCTCTCTAGGTGGGCATTTACCAGCCGTCCCTCAAACCGCAGAAACACACTGGAAGCACCAAAAGGAAGGATCCAGTTTCCTCAATAAACCAGGTAGCCCCGACAGCCCAGACGGTGCACCGGTTCAAAGAGACCTCTTTGAAACCAAGGTCAACCGTCACCTACGCTTGCTCGTCCCAGACGAAGCCCCACGGATGTTCATCGCCCACGTGGTGCGAGCCCTGAGGATGGACTGCAGCCTGCCCGAACTCCAGCTGGCCTGCGCAAAGATGGTCTCAAAGACAGGACTGCTCATAAAGCTGCTCAGCGAGAGGCAAGATGACCAGGGAGCCTCTGCTCTCGCAGGCCAATGTCTCCAAGAAGAGAACGTTTCCAATGGCATGGCCCTGACCAGGGAGGCAGGCAGGAAATCCGCAGTGATGGTAGGAGAGATACTGGGCATTGCTGGATGCGTCCTTCCGGACAACGGGGAATGGAAGGACCAACCCTCTCTTCCCTCCTGATTTTCTTTCCTTTTCTCCCAGTGGAAACCAGAGTACACCTCCAGCGCCAGGCTCCTGTTAGCGCTATCAGTATCTGTCATCATCATGATTAATCTCACGGTGATTTGTCTCGTCGAGGTAAGCCAATAACTCGGTTGACAGACAGCTGTCAGTCAAGCCTTGCGGCTGGAGTGCAGAGGGGAAGGGCAGTGCCTCCCCGCACAGTTTATGAGCCCCGGGGTGCCGCTGCGGATGTCCGTGGACGTGCTGGGTAGCAGAGGAGATGTTTTTTCAACCATGGAGCTTGTCATGGCATCCACACCAGACAGCTCAGCACGGGTCGAAGCCTGCTGGGGGGCAGCTTGTCCTGGCATCTCTCTCAACCTGTCCGCAGCTCTGCTTTGCAGCTTTCCTAACAGCTTCCTTGAAGGGGGCTGTGGCTCCCTCTCATCAAAGCCTCTCCCATCAGCTCTTCCCCAAGTTTTATCCCGCAATCCCTAGCCCTATAGAATCACCTCCCAGGCTCTTCTGACCCTGTTCTGCTCTCTTGCCAGCACCGATTGCTTTCAGCCATGCAGCAATTCCCCTGCTACCTTCCCTCTTGCCAACATCAAGTCCTTCTGCAAGGTGCCATGGCTCCGCGTGCGTCAGGGCAGGGCCAGAGACAGGCAGGGGAGAGGACCTGGCGTGCCCACAGAGTTTCAGCCTCCCTTTGGGGCCCTGCTCCTCAGGAAAAAAAAAAGCTTTTATTTCTTTAAAACCTACCTACGTGTTTCAGACTGGGGTTAAACAGGAGGGGAGTACCCTGCAAAACACTGCAGATAAGAGAGGCAGACATAAACATCGCTGAGATTAGGAGAGCTCTGGGAGTTCAGGTCATTCCAGAGGCAGGGAAAAGCGGGGAGTTGGGAAGGGAGGATGGGCTCTTTCTAAAAAAGTGGCTGCTGGCACAGACTTGCACATGTATATAACGGGCTCGGTTGGAGGAAGAACCTTTCGGCCTCCCTTGTTTTGCAGAGTATGACGAGAAAATCCTGATGTTACAAGAGTCTCTCTCTCTCTCTGTCACCAGGTTTGCTCCCAAAAACCTGCAGCCGCTTCCCAACCTCAAAGCACCAGTAAATCACGCCTGAGACGGTAATTACTCCCTGCACTATGCCACTGCTGTGCCACAGTCTTTATTCTGAATAGCACCTAATCCCCGAGCCCCCCAGCCACGCAGGTGCCGGCTGCCGAAGCCTCACCAGTCTATATTTAAAACACGGAGCTTTTTTAAGAGACCCAGAAAAGGGACCCCAAAGCGTGAGTGATCAGCACGGGCTGTAAGGTCACATCTCAACCAGCCACCCAGACAGCCCTCTTCCACGCTGGTGATGCTACAGCCTGGGTGTGGTGGCTGTAAGGTCACATCCCTGCGACCACACTGCCCAGCGTGAGGAAATACCACTCTGCTCTGGTCCCCAGCAAAACTCTTCTCTGGTGACAGCTCTGCCCTATTTCTCCCTGTCCCGCTCCCCAGAGAGGCTGTTGAAGAGCTCGCTCCTGTCCTCTCCAGAGCCTTTTCACATCCAGGCTAAACCAGGGCTCATTCCCAGCCACGTCAGCCAGCACCGACCCTTCCTTCTGGGGCTCCTCATCTTCCTCAGGGTCAGCTGAAGCGTCACCCCGAGCAGGTAGAGGCTTCTGCCCTGGCAGGGTGCTGGCACCTGCTGCAGCCCTTCCTGGCCAAGCCTCCCTGCTTATGGACCAGGAAAGATGAATTCTGGGGTGATGACGCACAAAAGCCTTTTTTCTCCCCCTTTAACCCACCAAATCCAGATGTTTTGCAGCGCTGTAAGTGCCACTTGCCTGAATCCTACAGCAGCTGCTTCCCCAGCAGGGCAGGGTGCAGGCAACCTTCCTGCCAACAACTGCCGTCACCAGCTGCCTCCACTTTTTATCCTTCTTTTCCTTTTTTTTTTTTCAGGTTCTTTCAAAAACTCCTGCCACGGGGACGGAGCAAGAACAAGCACGACGTTAGAGAGCAGGTAAGGGCAGGGAGCACGTGCCGGGCCTGTCCCTCTGCCCGCAAACTGCACCGCCGGCTGTTTCTCACCCCCTCCGAAACCTTCCCTTCCCTGGCGCTTTCCAGGGCTCGCACGTATCGGAGCCGAGCAAAACCAAACCGCAGTGGCTTAGAGACCTGTACCAACCCCTCGATTCCCAGCATAAACAATCCATGGCTGAGCTGTACGAAGAGACCTCGGACGAGGAGGAGATTTTCAACAAGTCCGAGATAAAGTAAGTGGGATGGTGACGATGCCCGCGCTTCTTTTTCAGATCTTGTTCTGATGTAGGAACTGCTGAGGCTTTCCTTGGCTGTTATTTCCTTGCTCTTATTTCCTTGGCTATTTCCTTGCTGTTATTTCCTTGCTGTTATTTCCTTGCTGTTACTTCCCTGCTGTTTTTTCAGCTGGATGCCCAAAGCACCCCAGAAAAGCTGCGATGGTGAGGAAATGCAATTACCCGGAGACCCGATGCCTCCGCCTCGTAGCTCCGGTGCACCCCAAGAGCTGGAGCGCTCGTCCCTCTCCACGGAGGAGGATGCTACAGGCGGCCACGTGCTCGGGACACCCCAAAGCTCATCCCAGCGGGATGGGAACAGGAGGGCTCCGAGGGACGGGGAGCCCTCGTAGGGCTCCGGCAGCCGCGGGCCAGGCTGG
>NW_009230856.1:0-214 GCF_000690835.1 Fulmarus glacialis
CCCCTCCGAGCACCAACGCCAGGCGGTGCCCGGGGCTGAGGACGCACAAACTCTGTGCTCGGGGGCGCAGCACTGGGCCGGGGTGCCGGGGCATCCAGCAGGTCAGGGAAACCCCAGTCCACCCTTCACCAGCCCTTGAACAGGGCCAGATCCCGATGGCCCAGTGGCAGCTTGGCAGGGGCTGTGGCAGGGGGTCTGGGGATGGCCGGGGGGC
>NW_009230856.1:295-4161 GCF_000690835.1 Fulmarus glacialis
AGGGCAGCTGGCATCCTCAGCACCCACCTCAGGTCTCAGGTGCCTCCTCCAGAGCCCTGCTTGAACCGTGGCGGGCACCACCCAGGCTCAGCAGCACTCTGGGGTCACAGGGGCGGGAACAGCTGCACAGCTTGCTGCCTGCACTAGAGAGTCGCACGCCAGCAGGATCCACAGCAGAGTGCCAAGTTTACAGACCTCCCTGGGCATGATCAGGACAGGTGGAAGGTGGAAGCAGGGAAGATGCTCAAGGCTGGTGAGGCTGCAATATCATTTGGGGACAGATAAATCTGATCATGCAAGTCAGGGTTTAGCCACAACTCAGGCAAACAGCCCCCAGTGGGACATTTTCCAGTCTCCGCTGCCCAGGGTCTCACATCTTACCTGGAGAAAATGCTCTCCTGTTTCCACAGCAATCTCTGGTATTGGGCCTTGGGGTTTGGCCCTGGAAGGAACACGAGGGAACACCAGAGAAGGTGGTGTTGAAGAATGCCCTGTTGCTCCATGTGTGCCGCACCTTGCACGAGGCAAACAAATCCTCTGCTTGGCCAATACGGGCCAAGAAACAGTGGTAATCCAGCAGCAGGTTATCCACAGACCACCTGGGTGTGGTACTTCCTGCACAGGCAGGTGGCCTGCAGGTCAGGGAGAGGTGGACGGAAAGCAAAAGAGAGTGGCTTACAACCACTGCATGGATCCAGGAGGAGTGACTCCTCCTTTCCAGTACCAAGAGACGAGCAGGGCACAGACCCAGCAGCAGGCTCAGGCAGCTGTTCTCCCCACCTTTGCACTGGCTGGCACAAGACTTCCCATCCTCATACTACTGCATGACTCCCACTCTCAAAGGCCAATGGGGCCCTGAAGAAGACCTAGGAAACGCTCCATACCAGCCCCTTCAGACATGGAAGCACCTAGAAATGTCCTCAATCCCAGTGTGAGAGTGAGAAACCTCCCAGCTGCAAGCACTGCTGCCGAAGTAGATCTCACTTGTGCCTGATGCACACGGGGAAAGGAGCAAAGCCTGGAGCACAGCTGCTCCAACCGCTAACACTGTCTACAAACAGAGACCTTGCTCCATGCCAGTCTAGCCCTAGGACAGCTGCTAGGCTCTTGTGCCAACATTGACACAGGCACTGGGAACACCCAGATCCTTTCCCTGGGACAGCCAAAAGGCTGCCTCTCACAGTGCAGTGGCAGCACAGATGGAGCTGAGCCCACCTGGCAGAAAGCATCCAATAAGCTGGTGTGATACTGGGTGGAGAAGGTTCCAGCACTTGTCTGTAGTTGTGGTGCGCTTTTCCAATCTGTTTTTGCTAAGACCCCCTTACCCCGGAGCCAGGGAAGGTTTGTCTCTCCTGCCATCACCCCCTCCCCTGTGTCACAGCTGCTCCATGCTTGATCTAGTTGAAGATGTCCCTGCTCATTGCAGGGGGGGTTGAACTAGATGACCTTTAAAGGTCCCTTCCAACCCAAACTATTGTATGATTCTGTGATTCTATGCCCTCTTGCTGCTGCCCTGCAGGGTGCTGGTAAGGCCCAGCCCAGCTCCCAAACAAGCCCCAGAGAGCCCTGTAACAGGGCATGTTATGACAGTTCTTCCGTGAGACCTGGAATCAGCAATGCTTCAGAGTATGCCCACGTCACTCAGTAGCACAGGCCAGGAGCCGCCCCATGCACTGTGAGGAAGGGATGATGGAGGATGCAAAGCAGGATAACAAGGACCACCCATGACACGATCACTCCCTTTGGGAGCGTGGCTCCCCACACACGCGAACACTGAACGCAGCCTCCCCAGCTCCGTCCCGCAGCCTCTCTCAAAAGTCGACAGGACGCTTTCATGTCATGTCTTGTATTCTCAGTGACAGAAGGATGGATGGGTTATCCTTTGACTTTGCTGCCATCCCCTTTATCTCCGTGGGAATTTAGTCCTCATCTAGCTTCTCCTTTCCTCTTATTCCCATCATTGGTTTATCCCAGCATTCAAATAGCTCTTTTGTATTTCTTAGCTCTTTTCTACCTGCAGCACTCTTCCCTTATTCTGATATACTCTCCCCATCTCATTGAGCTCCAGGCCCTTTTGCTTTGTTCTCTCCCTATCGCTCCCTTTCTGTCTGCTAGTCACTTGTTCCTTTTTTTGTTGTGATTTGTCTTCTCTGCTCTGTCCCTTTCACTCATCTATTCTCCTTATCTCTTTTTGCTGCTTCCTCTTCCTTTTCCCAGTCTTTGCACTCCCCCCCCCCCCAACTTCCTCTGTGTGCCTTTGTCTGTAAGGAGTTGAAAGTTAAAAGCTTTTCCAACTTGATCCTGAGCAGCTTTCCCTAGTGCTTTCATCTCCACAACACATTTGTAAAACTGCTCAGGCTGAAGAGCCATGACATGAACAACTAAAGAAATATCAGAAAGAAACAGGACTCCCAACATGAGATGGAAATTTACCTTCTCCAGGAAAATCTCCCTGGTTCACTAGCACTGAGATTCTCTCTCCACAGTTCCTGTAAACACAACATAAAGACTGTTTATAAAGATTTCCTTTTCCTGGCCTCATCCTCCTCCCTGGTGCGTTCAGTGCTGAGAGGGGCAGACACAGGGGTGCCCAAGAGCTCCCCATCACCTCCTGCCAAAAAGTCATCATGACCGACTTGCCCTCCCTCCCCTCTCACTAGCAGCTCCTGCCAGGTTTGTCATTCCTCCCTGCTGTATGACAAACTGCTAGCCAGAGGGAAGAGTCAATCACACCAGGAAAGATGCTCTGGCTCTTGTCCAGTCCTGCTCCCTGTTCCTCCCTCATGCAAAGATGGCAGAGACCTGGCAAGCTCTCCCAGGTGATGTGTCACCAACCCCTCTCAGCTGTCAAAAGGAGTTCTTTCTTACCACTTTCTCACGTGTTCTGTGCAGGGTCCAGCATTGTTTGGGGTGGAGCAGCTGCAGACAATGACTTCAGGAAAATTCAGGGAAGAAGTCACTTCTTCAGTGTGCAGTCGAGCCACTGCTTTCTTGGTGCTTCTGTGCAGCCTGTGCTTTGCAGGGTTCATGTGTGAGCATGGAAGTATGGTGGCTCTTACCTGTGACCAGTGGCAGGAAATTCCAGAGTTACCAGTACAGATCTGCACTGTGTCACACGGAGCAAGTCAAAGTGCTGTCTGCTTACTTGGAAATTTGTTGTTGAGAAGCCCATGAATCCTGGCTATTCTCACAACTCTGCGAGAGATTAATCTCTCTAAATCCTCCTACTTCTTCCCTATTGGAGAAATAGATTCAGCACAGGACAAGCTCTGTGACTCACCTCTCTGTTGGCAGAGCCAGCTCCCATTAATCTAACTCCCTGTCTAATGTTCACATTTGGCTGGCAGGCAATCCATCTCTAGTCCAGCGCTCTGTCCAGCTCCCTTGTCAGTCAGAGCCTACCTAACGCCGGGTGCCCTGCAGGGCATCTGCCCAGCAGACCTGTTTTCATTCTCTGACCTCACCCCGCCTCATCTCAGCAGAACAAGCAGAGATTCACATAGCGCAGTCCCACCAGTCTCGCTCTTTATGGGGAGCGGGATTCAGTCTGCTGCCCTCCAAGTTCACTCTGAAAGGAGCTGAACACTGGGTGTTAGGAGTGGCAGAGAGGGCTTTGCTCCCAGAACTGCAGCTCAGGATGCCATGAAGGCTGCATGGAAGGAAGTATCCCTGCCAAACTCCCTGCAGAGCGTCCCTGGGTGGTCACATTTGCTCCTGCTGTGCTTAGCAGCCACCTCTTGCAAGCAGCATGTGTTTGCCTCACACTGCCTGTCTCCTGGGGGCTGCAATGTGGGATGCCACATTACATGCCCAGATTGCCTCCTGCCTTTTCCTGGATGCACCTCCTAAAAGGCCCAGCACTGTGA
>NW_009230856.1:4211-5497 GCF_000690835.1 Fulmarus glacialis
TGGAGATAGGGGCAAAAGCTGAATGCAGCAATTCTGTGCTCATACAGGTCCTGCAGAGTTGGGACCACTCCTTGACACATCACAGAGCATGCCCACACAAAGCTGGAGCTGACATAACATAGTTGGGAGGGGCACAGCCCAGCGCTGCCCTAAAGTTGCTGGGCACACATGAGCCAAACCCCCCAATCTATTGCCCAGAGCCATTTCTCACGTGCCACCCCACTTACTCCTGCCAGCCAAACGGCCCTGCCTTGCTGAGGCTCTTAGGTGCCGCTTTGAGTCTTTTCCTGGGAGCATTCCCACTGTCCCACACATTTAAGCACTGCCTGTCACCAGAGCCTGGCAGTCCCCCCATCTTTATTCTCCCCAAGTACTGTGTCATTTGCAGACTCCATGGTATCAGCCTTGTGATTAGATTCCAATGCCTTTATGAATAATTTGTTGCGCAATTATAAAGCAAATATTTAATTGAACTTTATGTAAAATTGCTTCTGCCTCTGAGCACTGATCCACTAGTTCGGGATGGGGCGCCGTGTGACCACATCAGGTCCCAGGACCCCCATGAAGAGGCTAGCAGCAAACTGTCAGACCCCTTCCCCAGCAGCCTGTGGCCTGCACGCAGACAGCTGGCCCCGGCCGCTTCCAGCTGAGCCTACGGAGGGGAGTGCTAGGGGATGGCTCTGCTAGGGGATGGCCCCAGAGACTGCTGCAGATGCACCAGCTGCAAGATTGCAGTGCAGTTCCCTTCCCTTGGGAGCGTGTCCTCAGGCACTAGCAGGACAACGTGTCTTCCTCAGCTGAGCAGCAGAACGAACCAGCTAGAGCATTCCCACAGTGTGACCAGTGCTACGTAGGAAGAGCCCAGCATGAAGTATGTCACTGTAGAAAACATCTTTGTGACAAGTTGTTGGCAGTCAGGTTTCAGCACAAGGATAAAGACAGATGCAAAGGCACTGGCTTTCCTTCTTTCCAGTTCTTTTCCTTCCAGGACAAGACTGGAGTATGCAGATGGGAAACTTGCATTGCAGCTGACTCTCTTTAAGGGAGGGAATGCCTTTGCTCACTGGCCATGTCTGAACAACACGGGGCACCAGTCTGAATTGGTAACAGGAGCTTGGGCACCAGGGTGCCCATCCTGGGAGAGGCTCCTCAGCACACACCAGGGCCAGCAGTCTTTGCAGAAATACTCTGCGTACCATGACATCACCTGCAGGCTCAGCTGGAAGAGTTTGAATGGAGGGGGTCTGGACACACCTCAGACTGCCCATGGCATTGCCTCTGTAGGG
>NW_009230856.1:5528-20699 GCF_000690835.1 Fulmarus glacialis
CAGCAAAACCAACAGAACTGGACAAAATCCTAATTTACCATGGTCTGTAAAAGAGGCTGAAGTGCCTACTTCCAGTGAGGTGAATTTGAAATTGAAAGAGGAAGACGAGTGCATTGAAGAGATCAGAAGTTCCTTTCCAAGCACGTATCTGGTGCAGGTAATTGCTAACTGACCTCAGGGGCTCTTGAAACTGACCTAATGCAGCAGATTCTGCTGCTCAGAGTGACGTCAGGGCTGGGACAGGCATGTGCATGCAGTACCCCCCGCTGAGAGGCTGGCAGGACAGACCAGGCTGCTGTGCGGTCAGGGGGGCTAGCAAGGGAAAATGCAAGGCCTGAGGCCAGGGAGGTGTTGCAGAAGAAGGTAACAGTGTCCTGTGTGGTGCTCAAGTATCCTAACCCTAGCCAGAGTATGTACAGCTGGAAGAAAGGGACTGGTTAGCTGTCAGAAACTGGAAACTTGTCCTTGCATGGGGCAGGCCTATTTGCAGTGATGGGGGAAGGAGGGCTTGGAGCCTAGCCTGGAGTGGCTGTGCTGACACGCTGGGAAGGGATGGATGGGGAGTCTGCTCAGATGAGCTCAGCAGCTGAGGCACTGGATCTGGACCACAAGGTGGGAGCTGGAGTCCCTGCTCCAGTGCTGAAGGGTGCAGAAATGCAATGTACCCTGCTGACAGGAGTGCATGGCTATTAGTTTCTCCACACAGACCATAGTAAAGAACACCAGTTCCCCATGGGATATCCCCTTCCTCAGCAGCACTTTCTTGCCGCTCAGCTCAGCTTGGGCAGCCCCTTCACTCAGCTCTTGCTTTCATGGCTTTTATGAAGCAGCGCAACTTACCCTTTGGCTCCCAGCCACATGCTCCCTGCTGCCAGCTCACCCCAGGACCAGGTCCATTAGCTGTTGCCTCTAGCAGCTGCCCTTGCTTCCCAGCCCTTGTTGCTTTTCACTCACAGGTGTTAAAGGTTCCTCTGACTCAAATCCTGCTCAGCCACCACCACTATTAGATCCACTGCTTTTAACAGTCAATATATGTGCATATCCAGTCAATCCCCCGGCTTCCTTCATCCTCCCGACAACTCCTGTTGTACTGAGTTCTCTTTAAAGTTATGCTTTCCTTGTGCCATTTATTGTTCTGCTGTTGCCAGTAGCAGGCTTCTCTGTGTATATGATAAGCTTCTACAGCTTTTCCAAAGTGCAACTGCAGGAATCTGAACCTCCCAAAAGACATGTTGTAAGTGCATCATGTTGAGCTTCTCTGCTCACTCAATTACCAGGATCCAGAGAATGACCCTATCTTTCTAAAAATGTTAGTATTTCCAAACTGTGCGATGGTGTCTTCCCTACTACTCTTCAAATGGACCAGTATAGGTATTTTTAGAATGGATTCAAACATAGCCCATCACTCCCTTTGTGCACATAACTAAGTATTCACCTGTTTAGCTGTTGTACGCCTGCCTTTCCTTTTTCCAGGGATACCTACTAACCTACCTTGAAATTGTCTTTGTTTTGAAGTTAGCTGTGGCATAGAATCAGAGAATGGCATCTCTTGATTCGCAGGGTAAAGTCTATGAGATGCTCTTACTGGCCAAAAGTCCTCTAGAGCCATGGCTATGGCTGCAGCTTTTACAAACACACATTCTGAATGACATTTTGCAGGCTTTTGCAAGGATATGGTTTAGGGCCACATTTGTTGTAACTTGGAGTTTTCTGGGAAATACTCCTACTTTCTGTAGGTGCTCCATACCCGCTGCCAGTGGTGGTTTCTCCTCTCCAATGGGTGCTCCTCTGGGTGGGCAGAGGAGTCCTCTTGCCCAGCAGACTTCTGCTGTTGAAGCTTCTGGCTCTTGTACATACATTTGCCTTTCCTTTTATGCTGTATGCAGAATTCCGCATATTAGTCTGTGTTCACAATTCTCACAGAACCTGAGCTCCAAGGTTTTACTGCAGGTCTTTAATTCTGTTACATATTGATCGACTGTTTCTGCTTGCATAAAAAGGATTGGAAATGTTAAAATGATTCATTGTTTTGTGGGATACACAGCCACATTTTGTCATGTTTACATTTTCTCTTACACATTCCTTTCCTCCTCCCACCCGAGGCACAGAGACTGGGGCTTTCCTGTTAGTGCTTCTTTCATCAGCACTAATTGCTGTTAAGTGGATCTCAAACTGCCTGACAGTTTCCGTTCTCTACTGCATTCCAGCAGGGAAGGATTTAACGCTGGACCCTGTGATATGCTTCTTACTTCTTCCAAGAGCTCCTGGAAACCACTAAAGTTCATACTTAAATTTTGTCAGAGCCAACTTGCTCAAGTATATGTATGAGGAAAAGATTGGCTCCATTGCGGCTGCTACTGAACCAGCCCTGACAAAGTGACTTAGCTTTCTGAAGAGTGAATCACAGGGCGTTAAAAATAATTTCCCAGAGTATCTTTCTGTGCCCCCTGTCCTGAGAACTACCAGTTGTGCAAGCACAGACCACAGAGACCACTGATGGCAGCACACATGGGGACATGGGGAGGGACGTCTCATCTGCTTCCGGACCCTGTGGAGTTAAATGCATCCTAGGAGAGTCAAGCAGCAGTGTGCTCTGCACTCAGCAAAGATGAGGAAGCCAGCCAAAAGCTCTGCATTGCCATTGCTCAGGTCTCCTCCACCAGTATCTGGAGGCAGCAGGGTGGTGATCCTAGAGGCACCTCCTTTTGCCCAGCAGCAGCTAGCCCATAAGTCAGCTCTCCAGCAGGTCACGTTTGCCCATTGCCTTCTTCACTACGCTTCAGAGCTGCCAAAACACACACACTGGTTTGGCATTTAAGCCCTCCTGGCCCTGGGCTGGCAAGCAAGGCCCTGAGTCCCTCACACAGGCACGGTGCTGTGGTTCAGTCCTTGGTGCGCACAGTGCTCCTCCAGTACTGGTGCTGGGGAGCTGCCTCCTTGCAGAGCAGCAGCCTGTAAGGGCAGCTGGGCGAAAATGAGCCCAATGCCCCTGTGGTGCCCTGGGAGCCTTGGCCTCCAGGCTGCCTGGATCTGGAAGGCCATGCCCAAGTAGGGCCATGCAATGTTCAGAGTGTGGCTCCTTAGGGAATCCTTGAAATTGCCTTTGGAGAAAGAGCAGCAGCCTGCACCATGGCCCTGGGGCAGGGATGAAGAGCAGGCTACACATGCCACTTCCTTCTCTTAAAACTTCAAATGCGCCATCAGACCTAAATTATTCACTTGTAATCCCTGGAGCTGGCAGCAGCTCAGAGAGGATCCAGCTCAGGTGATAAGAAGGAAGAAAGAAAAAAAAGAACCCATTAAATTTAAAAACCTCTGAGAGTCATAAAATGTAAAAATATATTCGGGACAGGAGCCAGGCCAGGATGGGGAAGCTGAGTGCAAGCAAGGTCTGACACTGGCAGCTCTCTGAGCATGAGGGGGTACCACGAAAGATGAGGGAACCTGAGGCTGAGAAGGCTGCTGGGGCTTGGTGGTCCTGGGTGCTCAGCTCTGTTACCTCTTCTAACTCTTCATGGTCCATTGTCCTCTCTCTGTGGTGTAGATGGAGTGAGAAAAGAGCAGGAAACACATGCAGAGGGAGTAGAGCTGTGCTAAGTGTCCAACCCAGACTGAGAGCAGAGTCCTGCTCTCCAAGGTGGCAGCCAGGGGACTACCCTCTCCCTCTCTGCAGCCAGACCCCTGGCTCAGTCTCCCCAGAGAAGGTGTTGGAGATCCCCAAAGCCAAGGTGTGGAGCAGTTGTGTCACGGTGCCAGCAGCACCCAGCAGCCCCACCCCCAGGGACACGACCAAGATGCCCAGAGCTGCCTTGGCTCCTGCAACATACTTGGAAAGCCCTTGTTTACTGGGATCTAATGCAGTTACAAAGCTAACTGAAAACAGAGAGCAGCTCCTGGCAAGACACGGTCTGCAGAGAGCTGGAATGAAAAGCACTTAAAACGTCTTGCTTCACCAGCCTGGCTGCCCCTGTTCCCACCAGCTTCGGTCTGCTTCTGCAGCGAGTGCTCCATCACCTCTGAAACAAACTGCATTGATCAGGGAGAAACACTCCCATCTCAGGCCTGGAAACATGTCTTGGCACAGCTCCCCAGGAGCCAGCACCCCTCCCCATCTGCCAGGGACAGAGCAAGCAGCAGGCACCTGAGGGTACTGCTGCTTTGCCCTGTGCCATGCAGAAGCATCTGCAGCCAGTGGCACAGCTGCAGCCTGGCTCAGTCTCCACAGCACAGCAAACCCAAGCCCAACACCTCTGCCTCAGGCCAAGCTACGCAAAAGCAAGAGGGTTTGACAACAGGGTGTTGGGCACCCACTAGCTTAGCCCTTCCCAGAAGCTCTGGGGATACCTTCAGGAGACATGACAACATCCTGGCTCAGTCTCAGTGGCTCTGCAGTCACAGAGCTTGACAACATCACAGGGAAGGTCTTCCGTCTGAGCTCCATCCAGGCAGGTGAGCAGCTCTCCCTTCACCTTCATCTGCTGCCAGTGGCACATTGCAAACGGCTGTGGGGAGGACAGAGAGCAGCAATGCAGACACTAACCATGTCTGCCAGCAGATCCCTGATCCCCGGTGTTCAGTGCCCTGGCAGACCTCCGCAGGGCAGAAGGGAGGACTCAGAGAGGACTGCCTCACAGCAGTTGGGAGAAGTGGTGGCTTCAGAATCTCAAGGGCCTCGTGCATCCTCTTGTTGGAGACCACCAGCTCTCCATCCCCAATGCTCTGGACCCAGACCCATGCTGAGCTTTGTGTTTCCAGCCTCTTGCAACATAGCTCAAGCTGCCTGAGCCAATTCAAATCCCAGGGCTCCATATCAGCTCCCACCTGTGTATCTGAGATGAGAAAAGGGGCTGCAGGCACTGCCGGGGTTGCACCAACCTGGCTTGGAGGGGCAGGCTGAGACTGTCACTCACCAAGACTGCAGACAGAGCAGCTGCACCTCCTGCCTTGGCTGCACCTCCCGGTGAAGGCTGCCCGGCACCTGCAGGGAGCATGGATCACTCCTCAGAAGAGCAGCCAGATGGGAAGGTCTGAGCGAGCCTGATAACAGCTGCTGCTTGGCTCCTCTCCCTGGCAGGCCTGCGTGGGGCACACAAGTGCCAGTGTCTGGGGCTCCAGGAAAAGGGGGCCACGTGATCCGAGGTCAGGCTGGCATCTCTGTCCTTGAGAGCCCCCAGCACAGCTCCTCCTGCTAGAACTGCCCTAGGGAGTGCAGAGTGAATGCTCACCCCCACGGCGTACGTGGGGCAGGTGGGAAGTGCGTACCCTCAGTGCGCTGAGACACTTTGCAGATGCTGAGCCAGACTCCTCATGCCTACAGCAAGCACAGAACTGGGTGCTGTGGCGCAGAGTGAAAAGCCAGCACCTCTTCCCTACCAGGGCTCAAGGAATTTGCCCCTGCCCTAAGGTGGACTGAAGTGCACAGAGTGGCTGGCTCTGGACTACCAGTAAGTGTGGCTGGCTCTGGACCACCCAGGGCAGGACGGGAGCCCAAGGCCAGGCAAGTGCTTCATTTGCACTGAGATGCCAGCAGAGAAGCTGTGGATGCAAGGGGTAAAGCCAGGTGAGAGAGAAGAGCAAGGCCTGTCTGTTAGTGGTAGGAGTGCTGAAATTCACTATTAAACTACACTCTAAACTGATTTTTAAAGTTCTCTTTTCTCTGGAGATGGTGAAAAGACAGTGCCAAGTAAGCTGCCCCCACTTTTCTGTACAGCAATCAATAACTCATCATTGCATCAAACCAGATGGAAGTGGGCACCTTCACCCAGCACACACCGATTCCAATTCATTCACACTCCACCAAAGGCATCTCAACAAGCAAAGCAGCTCTGCGCTTCTTCACCTGCTCAACTAACACAGCACCAGAGCAAGGCCAGGGTTCTGAGCAGGCTGGGCAAGGAAGCAAGGATGGAGGATGTTTCCTGGGTGTGGAAAGGAGAGGAAGGCCTGGGAAAGATCTCCTGATGCCCAAGGACCATGGAAGCCACAGGCAACAGGACAAACAGGAGGGTCACTAGTTCAGCAAAAGTTTATGCATGCCTCTGCATCAGAACTTGCTGCCTCAGTCCTGGTAGTCTTGCAATTTAGATGGAGCATGTATGTGATGGCAAAGACAAAAGCTGGGCTTTTCAACCCATTTTCACACTCAGTGCCTGTGAGATGGGCTTGACTTGTTAGGTGGGTGAAGAGACCACAACGATTGTACCGATTGTACCGGGGAAGGAGGTGGAAAACAAGGCAGAGAGAGTGAAGATTGTGATCAGTCACAAAACAATCAAAACAAAAACTAAAGCCCAACCTCCAGCTCTTTTTCTCATGCAAACCTCTCTGCACCCTTGTTATCAGCAAATCTGGAATCAACCTCCATCCCCTGCAGGTAAGGAAGGAGGTGAGAGGGATCAGCAAGGCATTGCAACATGGGTCTATTTTTACATGCATAGGAGGTCTTTGAAGGAACAAGGGACTGCCTATCACCTCTATTTCCACCTGATAAAGGTGCTAGCACTTCCTGGGCCAGCAGTGCCCAAACTCTTGGGAGGTACTGTCCTTGGCTGTAGAGACAGTACAGGCCTTTCTTTGGGCATCTTGACACTTTAGAGCCATGAATGTCCCAGGCAGGCTCCCCCCTACCTGCTGGGACCCTCCCCACCTCTTCCTGGCTTTTCCAGGAGATCTGGGCAACAGGGCTGCAGCTCCTGGCCTGGCTCCATGGCAGAGGCTGTGCTCAACTCCTGCCCGGCAGCGGCAGGGAAGGGCAGGAGCAGCAGCAAGGAGCGCATGATGCTGAGGCAGGCAGCACCCTTACCCTGAAGATGGCTGCAGGTGCCACTTCTGCACCAGTCGGAGACTTTTCCTCCTGTGCAAGGCCAGTGACTTGGTTCTGCAGCAGCCCTATGATGACATCTAGACCCCAGCAGAGCTGCAAAGAACAGCCTCCCCACTGGTGTCACACCCCACTGACCAGTTCTTTGTGGCCTGAGAGTGTGCAGATCCCAGCACCCCATCCCACCCCAGCTGCTCGCTGCTGCACAGCGGAGCCAGGCAAACAGCTCGTCAGGAACAAAGCCCTTTCCCGAGTGGGCTGGGCTGCCTTGCCTGCGACTAAATATTCAGAGGCACTGTGCACTAGCCCTTTGATCAGCAATTTATCTCTCCATGTCACAAGTTTCCTGGAGCCTGGCGTTTCCACCCCATGCTCAGCCTAGGTCCCAGGAGCCTGGGAGACAGGTGTGAGGAATTAGCTGTAGGGACTAATGCTCTGACAGGAACCAGCACTAAAAGCAGGGGACAGAGTGTAATGTTTATTACATTTGAAGCAAAGCAAACATGTGGCCTACTTATGTATCTAGAGAGAATTAATTGGGGAGCTTCACAAAGCAGCAGATTATAAATTAGAATCATTTTCACCAACTTCAGCCCATTCATCTTATTTCACACCAGGCCTGTCAGCTCAGCCTGACGCGGCTGTGTGCAGCCCCAGACCCACAGGCTGCTGTCTGGTGGCACAGAGGGACTGTCAGCAGCCAGCCCCATGGGCACTGCATGCCTAAACCCACGGGAAGCATGTGCAGTCGGGCCGAGGCGCATGCCTTGAATGGAAAGCAAACTCAGAGCCTTGAGGATAGCTCCAGAGGTGCTGAGCACCACTAGCTGTCACCTGCAGGGGTATCCAGAGCGCTCTGCTCCAGGGACTGGCCCCAGAGACAGCAGAGATGCTGGGTGCCTGCCCTGTGCTCCTCCATCCCCCTTCACTCGCTGGCAGCCAGCAGAGCAGTGCGGGGCCAGCAGGGCTGTGCATGCACCTCCTTACCCTCCCCACCTTGGTTAGGATCCCAGGTTAGGGACCAGGCTTTGCTGATGTGACATAACAGGCAACCTCAGGCCAAAGGAGACTCCCTTTGCACAGCTTAGAGGTCGCTCCTGGGGACACCGTCCATGATGTGCAGGTGCCTACCCGGAGCTGCTGGGAGTGTAATGCTCTGCATGCCCAAGACACTGGGGGCCTTGGACTCACAACTCACTCAGGGGCAACCCGTTCGCAGACAGATTCCTGTGGAAGGACCAGCAGTGGTCAAAGCAGCTTGTGCCTGAGGCACTCTAGTCCTCAACAGCCCAGGGCCCAGTAGGTGCCCTGGGGGGCACTTTAAGAAACGCCCCTGAGGCATTTCAGGGATTCTGGCATGGACCCAAAACACCCAGAGCAGCCACTGCCTCCCAGATGGTGGGATCTTGCCCACAACTCTCAAAGCAGAGGATTAGAATAACTCTGATTTGGCCTTTACTTATAGATCCCAAGGGGACAGCATGCAAAATACCATATTGATGCTGGGATCATTTCTCCCTCCAACAGGTCACCTGCTGCCTTGCTGGAAGGAGTGTTTAAAGAGCCACTGGAGATGGCTGGGCAACACCTGAAAAGGAGGATCTATTCCTGAAGATGCAGTTCAGGTCAGACCACAGCCACCGTGATCTCAACTCTCCTGCCCTTCACAGTGATCAGAAGGGACAGAACCAGAGGTGGGATCAGAGCCTCACAGCACCCACCTGTGCAAAGAAGAGCACTCCCAGGAAGGTGTCTGCAGGGCTCCAGACACAGTCAAAATGGTTTCCACAGGGAGCAGCAAAGGTCTGGCCCAAGAGTCCTTCTAGCCCATGTTGTGCCTCCAGAGTGGCCAGGAGCAACTGTCTGGAGCAGAACAGGGACAAGGCAAGCAGGTGTGATGCTTTTCCTGACACTTTCCCAGACTCCAACAATTTTCAGCTCAGAGAGGTACATGCCAACTTGTACTCAGTCTTTTCCACAAAACTATCCAGAAGCAGGATGCCCCAGGAGCTAGCATGCTGCCAAGGGCTTCAGAGATGCACGTAACAGCCCTTGCCTCAGCTGACAGGGCCAGACGAGCTTCATCCCATGGCAGGGACTCCCATCAACCTGTTTTTAGCAGCTGCAGCAGCCTCGATTGACACACAAGCCATCTGGTTCAGCAAGCACAGCAGAGTCCACACTGCTGTGTGTGATCAGGGCAGAGCCCACCAGACACCCTAGGCCAGATGCGGCACGCCCCACGTACCGGGTCCCATCCAGCCGCTGCCTTGTCCCTCCTGGCTCTAACTGGGTGGGGAAGCCCAGGGCTTCCAGATGGGCCACGTGAGCAGCGCCTGCCACAGCCTGGTCCCACGCCAGCATAGCTTTCTACCCCTTCACTGCCACTCTCTGTGTGTCAGCTGCAGCCCCCACCCTGCACCTGGCTGGCTGATAATTTGTGTCATAAAGAGACAGTTTGTTCAAATGGCATTACTAATTAGTATAGAAATTCTATTAGCATCGTTAATGCATTCCAAACAGTTCTGCATGTTGGCACCACGTGAAAGCAGCACTGGGGCAGAGACCAGGGTGGCAAAGCCAGGCCAGGGCCCAGACTGAGCCCAGTTTTGCTGATGCTGAGCAGTGAAACAGCATCGTCTCTATCCCAGCGCTGCTTTCCCTGGTACAGCAATCAGTAAAAGTTGGACCGGGACACATTTGTGTCTCTGTGTGTGTACAGGCACACACAGGGAAGGAATCATGATGACAGAAACTACCCAGCACGGGAATTTCAGGACAAGAGAGGGAAACTGGTAGAAAGGAGCTGAGGCACGGCCATGGGGGTAGCAATAAAACCAAATGTAAAGTGGATGAATTATTTACTGCAAGAAACAATTGTGAAGTCATTTACGCTGGTTCTGTGCATCCTAAATGGGGTCTGCAGCGTTTCTCACATCTCCTTAGTGTGCTGAGTGATTTTTTTACAATTGGATGCATGAGGCTGGGGTAATCTTATAAGAAACTCTAGAAGATCAGTTTAGTATTGATCATGTGCTGAATTTAAAGGCTTTCCACGTCCATCTGCTGCTGCTACTCAGGTGACAGCTCAGCGGGGACCTGGGTGCTCACTGGGTGCCTGCACCCCAGAGCCACCTCATTTGGCTGCACCCTGTGGCTGGGCTGATGCACAACAGCATAGGGGACCAAGGCATCACACTGGAGCTCAGTTTATGAGCCAGCAGAGTTCACATGGCTGCTCCCCACCAAGCCTTTTGATTAAGTCCCCCCAATGGATCAGTCTGCTGCGCTTCTCTCGTCACTGGGGCCAGCTGGCTGTGGATTGTAGTGGATCATACACTCGTCTAACAGGGGGAGCAGCTGCCAGAGACCAACAGAAAAAGGGTGACAGGGTATAGACAGCAGTTTGCACAGACCAGCAACTAATGCCAACACCCCACACCAGAGTGACAGCACCTGGCACCATCCCCAAGGAGGTGCCAGCTGCCACTGCAGGGCTGCCACTGCAGGACAGCCATAGCACCTAGACCTGTTCAGCATAGCCCCTTGCCAGCTCTCGCACAGGTGCTGCCAGGAGCCATTGCCTCCTGCATGGAGCAAAGAGTGGCTTTGGGCATGGAGGAGGGGCCTCTGAGCACCTGGTGCTTCTCTGGATGCTGCAGACAGGACTAAAAACCGAACAACCCTTCCTGAGCAGGCAAAGGCCCCTGCAGCCCCCTCATCTGGCAGGGTGTGATTGGAGCACAGCTGAAGCACAAAGGGTCCTATTATAGGCAGACCAGGTGTCCTGGTTTCAGCTGGGGTAGAGTTAATTTTCTTCCTGGTAGCTGGTATAGTGCTGTGTTTTGGATTTAGCATGAGAATAATGTTGGTAACACACTGGTGGTTTAGTTGTTGCTAAGTAGTGTTTACACTACGTCCAGGACTTTTCAGCTTCCCATGCTCTGCCAGGTGCACAAGAAGCTGGGAGGGGGCACAGCCAGGACAGCTGACCCAAACTGACCAAAGGGGTATTCCATACCATATGACGTCATGCTCAGTGTATAAGCTGGGGGGAGTTGGCTGGGCGGCAGTGATCGCTCCTTGGGGACAGGCTGGGCATCGGTCGGTGGGTGGTGAGCGGTTGCATGACTTATTTTTTTTCCCTGGATTTTGTTTCTCTCTCTCTCTCTCTCTCGTTGCTTTACTTTTCATTACAATTTCTTGTTCTTCTTGTTATTATTATAGTATTTTATTTGAAGTATTAAACTGTTCTTATCTCAACCCACAAATTTTCTTACTTTTGCCCATCCCACTGGGGGTGGGGAAGGTGAGTGAGCAACTGTGTGGTGCTTAGTTGCCGACTGGGGCTAAACCACGACACCATGCCAGCAAGAGCCTGGAAGAGCTCCAACCCTGGGGAGACAGGGTGACGAGAAAAGGCACACAGAGAGACGGAGCGCAGGCAGGAATACACATGGAGCAGGACCTCGGCCTGTGTCTTGAAAGAAGTGTCTCCTGGTGTTTGCCTTGGACTCTAGCTCTTCTAGGCACGGGACTGCAAAGGGTGAGCCCAGACTCGAGAGACAATGGCCTGGCAGCAGGATAGTTGCTGTGACATGCCCACAAATGTGACAGAAAGAGGGAATTCAGGCATTATGGGACTGTTAAACATACTGCTTCATGATGAGGTTTTAGTTTTTTCTTTTAATAATATGCATATTGCAAGTTGTTATGAAGTCATGAAAGCTGTGAGCCATGCTGTCCAAAAGACAACCTGCTTTACGATGCTAAAATATAAACTTATAAAGTGTTTTTTGCAAAACAATACAAGTTAAATGTATGAGAAATCTACTGATTTACTGAAACATGAGATGTGCAGGGTAGGAAAAAATGACTCTTCCAGGTCCATATTTACTCAACAAAAGACGTATATTCAAATAACTCTTAGAGTAGGTCACTGGCATTCTCACAGAGGTTGAGTGGCTGAAAGTAAGGCTACAACATAAAGATGCCCTCTTAATCAGCACAGAGCGCAGAAATTGTATGGTCATGCTTTAAAACATAAGGCACTTCTTCAAAATCCCCAGGCAAAAATTTGAGTCCAAAAATCCATTTTGCAAAGCTGTCAGCTGGGGTGAAGTGGGGCTGAGCTGTTGCTTAGCTGCCCACAGGTGAAAAAGCACTGAGAGGCAGCGCTCTCGACACAGGGCACTGTCCAGTGAGGACCTCCATGCACTATCCCTGGGAGGTGCTTAGATTCACACATTGATAAGGCATTCAATTCTGCTGTTGCTGTTGCTGCTGCTGCTGCTGTTGCTTTGTTTTCAATAGCTGCAGCTAAACATTTAACCTTTACATTGATGGAACGACCTAAACATGTTCTTCCAGGCTCGTCAGCAGCAAGGCTGTCTCACAGCGAGCAGAGAAATGCCCTTCCTTTCAGCCTGGCAAATCAATACGCTGTGTGGCTGGCAGACTTGCAGGTGTCCCCTGCTCAGAACACATGGAAGGGTCTCAGAGGTGGGATACAAGCATTTCTCCAGATTGCCAGGTCTAACAGAGAGGTGGGCACGAACCTCCATCTGCTTGGCAAGCAGAAGAGCAGCTCACAATTTGGAAACCATGTAGTTGTTCCAGCTGGGAGGCTGGCTCTGGCTGTTGCTGTCCCAAGCCTGTGGCCTCAGCTGAGGCACTTATTTAGCATCCTAGGATTTCAGATGGCACAGAAAGAGTTACAGGAAGGAGCAGCAGATTAATCATGAGTTAATATGGTCCCATGTTTTTTATTACTCTCAGATCATTAAATTGATAGCCTGGTACCAAAGGCCAGAAGTGTCACCTCTCAACAAAATGAAATCTATGTAGCCCGTGGACAGGGGAAAGCCGCAAGATTTATAAAGGCGTCCATAAAATTAACATTTGGATGAGCATGTGGGAGAACAGAGACCATGAACTGCAGCAGCAGGTTGGCAAGTACCTGCTGCCCCTGCATTTAGAGCCCAGCAGACACCGTTGACATCCTCCTGCACTGATGCCTGGCTGAGCAGGGCCCCAGAGCTCCTCTATTGCCAGGAAGGGGCTGCCAGGGAGCTTTTGGGAGATGGTGGCATTTTGGTAGTGCCGTGGGGAATAAGTGACAAGGGCAGGAACAGGCCACATCCCACATGTCCTCGGGGGATCACTCCCTGACCCTAGTGGTGGAAGCATCTCCCCGCGGTTTGGCTGACACCAGACAGGAAGGCTCAGACCCTCTCTCCACTCTCTGCTTTCTGCATGGCTCAGTCTGTGCTGTCTGAGCAAGCAACGAATCTGGCAAGGCAATGGGACCCAGGGAACATGCTTTTCCACAGGTGACAAATCAGGGAGCCCAGGATATGTACTGTCGTGCCAGGGGCCATGAAAAAGTGACCGCAGGCACACCCCATTGCCCCAGAGAGGCCAAGAGGCCCTGAGAAGACTTGCCTCTCTCTTGCTGCCCCAGGAATCCATCCCACCATCCAGGTGCGTGAGGGCTGTCCCTCAGCACAGCAGAGACATGGGACACCCAGCACCCTGGCAGCTTTCAGGGTGCACAGCAAGGTGATTATGTCTGTGTGCTCATCACAGTGCGGGCACAGGGCAAAGGGACTGCTGACACGTGGGCCCGTTCAGTGTCCTGTTACCACTGCTTGTAGAGTCAGGGTCTTGGCACCTCTGGGCCTCTGCCCTTCCTCTGCACAGTGAGGGCAATACTCTGGTCCTATCACAGAACTAGGGACACCACAGACCTGCTGGCATAGCATGGTGCTCAGGGCAACACACTTATCCAGACTGGCTGATCCTGCATTGCACAGCATGCATTTCTACACGTAGACACCCTGGCATGTCATAACTGCGTGTGCACTCAGCCGCGTGCCGTGCATACTGTGCTGCAGGCTCCCACACCTGGCGCACTGACTCAACACCCAGTGCAAATGGAGCCGTTATCACTGCTGCCTGCAGTATGACTGCTTTGCAATTAAAGGAATGAAATGTTTATACAGGAATAAATCTGTGTTAATGAGGTGAATCCTGCTCCCGCCCTGACAGGCTCTAAAACAAGGCTAGGAACTTGGGGGAAGGGAGACGGTTCAAATGTGTGCTGCTCCCAGGCAGCAGCTAGGCCTGGGAAGGGAAGTGGGGAGGGAAAGGGGAGCAAACTCAGGCAGCTGGCTGGTTGTGCACAGGAGCCACCAGTTCTTTGATTTCCCTGTCTGGTTCCCCCCACATGGAGTTAGCAGGAGAGACCAGACCACTGTCCGGCTTGCTCAGGCTCAGGAGTGTTTGAGCTGCTTCCTTCCCTGGGAAGGGGACTGCACCTGGCTCCAAGATTTCGGGTGGGGAGGGAAAGGGGAGCAAACTCAGGCAGCTGGCTGGTTGTGCACAGGAGCCACCAGTTCTTTGATTTCCCTGTCTGGTTCCCCCCACATGGAGTTAGCAGGAGAGACCAGACCACTGTCCGGCTTGCTCAGGCTCAGGAGTGTTTGAGCTGCTTCCTTCCCTGGGAAGGGGACTGCACCTGGCTCCAAGATTTCGGAAGAGCACAGAGTGGGGACACACCGCTTTGGGCCCTTCCACTTCGACAGCCTGTCCAAAAAAGTCCTTTGCTGAAGCTAGCAGCAGGGGCTATGCAGGACGAAATCCCTATGCAGGTCATCCTTGCTCTCCTTCATTCCTCAGAAACACTGCACTAATCCCTGTCGCCTGCCTACACAGGAAACCACAGAGACACAGAATCCAATTAGCTTGCTCTGGCTCCCACACAGCATCTCCCTCTGATAGAGCTGTGGAGCTGCAGAGATAAACGGTGCATTAGGATTCCAGTGGGGTCCGGCAGGCAAGGATGGCTTTGGAACTGCAGTACCAGCCCAGGGAATGAGTGAAGCACCAGTGCACCTTTCCCAGGCCTCTCTCTCCACTTCTGCCTCATGCCAACTCTTCCTCCTTGCTCGTCCTGCAGCACCATTCCCCCAGCTGAGCCTAGCTGCACAAGGTGAAAGCTGAGGACTGGAGCTAGAGCCAGCAGGTCTCCAGGATGGCTTACCTACCACAGGGCCTTTACTCTTCGCAAGGGGAGGAAAACCTCTTAGGGGCTGAATGGCATCAAAGTCTCTTGGCTGCTGGGGGTGGCCAAGGTGGCATGAAGCGCAGTGCCAGGGCCCATCTCCTCACCACTGCAACCCCCCAGGGCACCTCTGTGCCCGGAGGTCCCTTCAGCACCAGCACGATGCATTTCACCCTCAGCTCCCTTGTCCCCGCTCCAGCAGGGACTGGCCCTGTGCGGCTGGCTCTCTGGAATGATCTGGGGGACAAAGCAGGTCCCAGCCCCACAGAGACAGTAGGGACAGGGG
>NW_009230856.1:20730-22754 GCF_000690835.1 Fulmarus glacialis
AAACACTCCCTTGAACAACTTAAGAACAGCCTCTAGCCATGGCCAAGCAGAATACAAGGGGTAACTGTTGCTGACTCTCTGCTACACCCTGGCTGCACCTGTGGCAACAAGTCTCCTGTGCCTGATGCTACCACAGCCATGCCTGCTGTACTCACGCTCTTCATTGCACCCACAGTAAATTACCTGCTTTGCATTTTGCAGCAGCAACTTAACAGTATTAATTCATTGTGTTATGTCTTTAACAAACACCATTACTGTATCACCAGCCAGGATTATGCAAATCCTGCGAAAGGAATTATTTCTCTCCCCAAAGTCACCTTGATTTATCAGTTTTAGCCCAAAATGAAATAGAAGTTGCTTTGGATAAACTGTTAAACACACAACCACACCTAGGGGGCTGTGATGGCCCCATAGGGCAAAATACACATCCAGGCTAGGCACAGCTGTGCCCAGCTGGGTGACCCTTCATATCCACAGGTGACACAGAGGCAGCTCTGTGCTGGCCCCCACCAAGACTGCTCCTGTGGCAGCGTGCAGGTGGACCTGGACACTGAGGAACTGGGCCCTGGACCAAGAACTGGGGAAACAATCCCCTTGCAAAATACTCCTGGGATAACTCCATGGCTCCATGCCCCAGGAACAGGGCCATGGGGAGGTCTGAGGCTGTGCAGAAGCATGCAGGGCTGGAAACAAGGAAACTTTCTGAATTTGCATTAAGGATTGCTCTGTGGCTGCCACTGGTCTGCCCCCGTCCCTGTCCCTGCTTTCTAGGCCACCTCTTCAGGTTGAGCCTGCATCACACATAACAAACTGGTGTGTCCTCCCATGCAAGTGTGGATGCTGCTAAGGATCAATGAGCAAATCTGCCTCCCACTCCAGGAATCAGCTCTTTGACAGAGTCCTTAAATAACATAATGCCTTTGTGCATAATTTCCTTTGCTGCAGAGATAAAGGCTCCCCACCCCTCTGATGCAGTTAGACCTGGATGCAGTTGCCCCTCAGCATGTAAGGAAGCACTTGTATGATTAAAGGTAACCTTTTTCCCATTATTTGGCAGCAATTTGAGTCAGTTCTTCAGCAGAGGGCAAGAACAGCACCCTAGTAAGAAGGGAGGACTTCTACTCTTTCACAGGGCAGACAGCAAGCCTCTGCAACCTAAGCAGTCTGCTCTTGCAAGAGGAACCAGGCCCTTGGCTAGGGCTTTGCCCAATGGCCAGCAACTACTTTATGCATTCCAGCTCAGTGCAGAGGGGCTATTCTGAAAGAAAGTTCTCCTTCAGATTCCATTAACCATGTATGGTAGCTCTGTAAGAGCAACAAAGAACTCCCTAATTAGTCCTAAATATTTTTTATTTTCAAATTCAATGTGTTCTGGCAGATGAAGTATCAAGGGCAGCAACCATGCATTGGAGCAGCACCATGACTGGTGCAACTGCAGGTTGGTGCATTGAAAAGCCATTGACAGGTGTACACTCAGCACCTCTTGTGCTTATGGCTCACACATAACTCTAACAGAGATGGGAAATTCCTCCAAAAAACCATACTGTGACAGAGACAAGAATGAAATCAGGCACTGGCAACCTATGGTAAAATACAGCTCAGTAAAACAGAATTATCCCCAAACCAAAACGTGGAAACAAAAACCTTGTAAGAAATCCCTGGCACTATGCCTGGACACCCACACCCAGCACACCCACACCCCTGACTGTGGTCTGCAGTCCGCACGGTGAGAAAGTGTTCAATCTGCGTTCAGGCTAACCTGCTCTGGGCCTGGGGAGCGGTGAACTGCCCAGGCTTTGTGGGGACACCTGGGGCCAACGCAGAGCTGGGTACAAGCTGGCTGGTGCTTGAGGTGTGGGATGTTTCAAACCACGCACAGAGACTGTGAGGGGGAACTGAAAGAGCCACCTTGACCATCCCAGGACAGAGCCTGAGCACTGATGGGAGAGAGATGCCTCCATCCGGCACAGCAAAGACCGGGTTCAGGCTGCTCCTAGTCTCAACAGAGTCATTCTCATTCCTGC
>NW_009230856.1:22785-25579 GCF_000690835.1 Fulmarus glacialis
TCCTCGATCTGTTCCAGCCACTCTCATCTTCCCCTCTGCCTCCGCCCTGCCCTGCCCCCAGCTCATCACCAGCTCGCACTTCCAGTTGTGCCTGATGTCTTCTGACCATTTCACACCTTCACTCATGCTGCCCTAAACTGGGCTTTGCCAGGCCACCACTGTCCTCGCAAGGTCAGAGGGAAGTTTGGAAAGAGGGACTACATCCTCCTGGCCTTGAGAATCTAAAGGATGAATCTTCCCAGATGTAACCAGTCCTGCCCACCTTCCAGCTGGGACAGACCCTCTCCACAGACACGCACCTTCTGGGAGGCAGCCCCTGCTCTGCTGAAGATGGGGACAAGGGAGGCCAGAGGCTGGGAAGGTGGGTGCAAAGCTAAAGCACGGGAGGAATACAATGGCAGAGACAGAAACAGGGAAGACAATTCAATTTTCAGAGGCTGTCCCACCAATTCAGCTCAGAGAGACGATAAGAAACCCATTTCCAGCGATAGGCACACTAATCCCCAGCCATCCTGCATTTCCATTTCCGAGAGGTGCTATTTCCAACAGGGAGGCATTTTCCCATCTAGGTTTGCTATGGATTAAATACCAATTTTTCCAGCACTGTTTAACTCCTTCTGTGCCTACTCTTGCCACTTATGCAAGCGCTGGAGGTACAGGGCAGCGGAATGGCTGCTGTACTGTGCCCCGGAGCAGAACAACAGAGCTGGGGGCCTCTTTTCCCAGTGGCCTGCAGGGACAGGAAAGAGGGGAAAAACTGAAATGCATAGGCAGTGCAGGCAGAGCAGCTTAGATCAGGAATTTATTATTGCTCAAGGCAGGACTCTGAGACTCAACTGTGGGACAAAAGTCACGCAGCAAAGCTTACATCCAGTGTTAAAACCATTAGACAGGTCCAAAGTGCTGCAAGACTGACTTAAAACTAAATTTGCAAGAACACAGGCACATAGTGAAAGAAGGAAGCAAACCATGCAGTGAGGCCATGCCCCCCACATGCCCACCATGTACCCCATATAGCATTGTGGTGCAGGTGCAGCCTTTGCCTCCAGGCTACTGGGGAGAAGAAAGGCAAAAGCAGCACAGATGCAGCAATGAGTGCATTGGATGAAGAGGGACTGACTGGCACAGAAACATGTATCAGTGGTAAATAACCTCAATGTCTTCAGGAGGACCATTCTCAGCACTGGGCAACAGCTGCCATCTCAAACACGTGTTTTCCCCTATTGCTGTATGCTGGGGTTGCTCAGGGCCAGCCTCTCCAAGGATGGTTGGTGCCTGTTCCCAGCAGTCCTGGACCTCGCTATTAGCAATGGCTATCTTACAAGAGCCACCTAACTTCCAGCATCAAGCAGGACTTCTCTGGCCACTGGGAAGCCACTAAGCTACCACATTCCTTGGATGCCAGCACAGTCTTTCCCCACATGCCTGTAGCCAGCCCTCTGCACTTCTGCCACCCATCCCAGCCCTCTTCCTCGTTCCACTGCCCTCACTCTGTGCTGAGGATCTCCATTTATCCCCTTTACCTGATGTTAGGGCTCCTACCCAGCACCTGAATCAGTCCTTCAGGCAGCTGAAGGACTCCCAGCCCTGCTTCAGTTGCACAACCGATTGCCCTGGTATCCCACACAGCAGCTCCCTTCCCCCTCCCAGACATCAGACATAAAACTCTCCCCACAGAGCAGGAATAAAGCCTAAACATTCTGACTTAGCCCCTCCAAACCCCTCCTTTGACCCCTGTTATGAACTGAACCAGGGAGTTTTGTTGGAAAGGGGAGCCCTAGACAGCTGTTGCCTCACAAACCATTAAGGTCCCTGGTGGAAAGCCTGGGGGAGGGAGCACTAGTCACTCTCTAGTCAGAGCTCTCCCACCCCTCCGCATGGCTCCACACCAACCACAACTGTCCATTCATCACCCACTAAACAAATGGAAAATTAAGGGCTCATGGCTCTAAAACACAGAAAACAATTCCCTGTGCATTTTAACAGTGCTGTAATTTATTGGATCAGAAATTACGAATGGCAGCAGAAGGGGACTGGGCCCAGCAGACAGGGGAGTGCTGATGCAGTGGAAGCCAAAGAAATATGTATAGCTGAGGGGAGAGTCTGGGAAAGCTCCCAGGATTGTTGTTGCATGGGGCTGGGGGAACACCATCATCTACAAAGACCAATTCCCTCCCACACCTTGCTACCCCACCATTCAGTGTAGGATTTGTAGTAGTGGCTTCTGTAAGAAACATCCATGTGAGGAGGAATAGAGTTCAGCACTGTGCCAGCTATGCCTGTTCTCTGTGCTCCTGAGAGGCACACTGTTATGCTTCCCATGCAGTCCTTGCTTGTGGTTTTGCAGATTCAAAGTACAAGCAAGAAGTGCAAAAAATGCTTCATCCCTGGGGGAAGAGGAACACCTGGTGGAAAGACAGAGAGTAAACATGAGCATTACCACTCCTCCCCCATGTAATCTCCCAGCTCTGGAGTTTGAGCTGCATTCAGCAGTAATTGAAACCAGGCTCTTTAACACAGGCGCCAATTACTGCCTGTTAAAGCAAGGAGCTCTGGTAGCAATTAACCAGCTCTGCTAGTCTGGAAAGCACAAGATGAGATGGTAGGGCTACTTATGTTAGCGTGGGTCTTGTAGGACAGCTCTGTGCCCCAGCAAACCCTCTTGCAGTGCTAGACAGGGCAAGTTCTTGCACTCATGCCCTCTAGCTGCATACGCCCTGCATCTTCACATGAGTTAGCAATATACCCCTGCTGCAAAGAAGGGTAATCATAGAATCATTTATGTTGGAAAAGA
>NW_009230857.1:0-4288 GCF_000690835.1 Fulmarus glacialis
GGGGTGCTGGGATAACAGCCCTCCGTGGGGGGAGCGGGGTTGGGGTCAGAGATCCCCGCGGAGGGGTGAGAGCGGCCCTGGCAAGGGGGATCGGAGCGAGTGCTTGCTGGTGGTGAATCACTGAACAGTGAGGGGTTTGGTGAGGGACAGGGCTGACAGGTCTTCCTGGAGGTGGTGGCTGAGGCGGAAGGTTTTTGCAGAGAGGGGGAGATCGAGGTGAATGTGTTTTCTGGAAGGAGAAGTGGGGATTGGTGTGAAAGTTTCCCACCAGGCAGGAAGGATGGTGGTGGGTGGCTCTGGCTTTGCAGAGACCTCGCTGGCACAGTGAAATACGCCTGGTTTGCCTGGTTCAGATAGCTTGGACAGGAGAGAGACGAGGCGTTCTCTGGGCTGTCATGTTTTCTTTTGATGTTTTCAGGTGTTTGAGTGGTGGTGTCCTTCCTCCAAGGTTGGCAGAGCCTTTACACTCCCCTTCCTCTCTTTTCTCCACCTCCCAGTCCGCTTCCCTCTGAATACATCATCAGTCATTTCTCTGAGCCGTTGTGGTTAAGGGCCTCCCCAGCTAGGCTGACGGGGTAGTGGTGTGGCCTGCCTGCTGACTTCTTTTGGTTTTTTTTTTCCTTTTTTTTTTTTTTTTTAATGACCCTGTTTTGTTTTTTAAATGCCCTGCCTGTTGATTCTCATGCAGAATGCGAACATGGCTATGCCTCGACCTTCCCCTCAGTTCCAAGTCCTGGACAACAAGACCCAAAGCCCACGCGGAGGCTGAGCCGGGCAAGGAAACACAGCGGCAGTGGCAGCAATGCGAGTATTGCCAACAGGTACGGTGTGGGCAGGAAAGCATGGGGTGCAGGGCTGCCCGGGAGGATGAAGCTGGAGAGGAAAGCTGGAGGCAGAGGAGAGAAACTTACCCTGTGGGGAAAATGGGAAGAGTCTGAGCGCAGGGGGATTTGGAGCTGGGACACACAAGTACAGAGTCCCTTCTGGATCCATAGCGCTGACAGCAGAGGGGACACAGGGGAGCTGTATCTGAAGTGGCACCGCCAGCTGACTCTGTGCCAAGGCTCAGATGCTGCAGAGGGAAGGGGAATAGGGAGATCTGTTCGTAGGGTTCGGGGAGGAGGTAGGCAATAGCTATTCCCATTTTATGCAGCTGATCTCTTTCCAACCCAGAAGTCACCGCTTTTAAGGGATAGCGTGCATGCAGCCTGAGTGCTTTGGGATTGTAATGACAGGCATGATTTCAAGCAAGGAAATGATGTTTTGAAATGGATCCCCCTACAACAAATGGGAGAGAGGGAGATGACTGGCTGCTATGTACAACGTGTTAAAAATTCAGTTCAGGAAAACAAAGCTGTCTTTCACTCTGCCTTTCAGGGCAGTGGGATTTCCCAGCTTTCTGATTGCTTGGTAGTTGTAGAACTCCACAGTTTTGTCACTTCTTTTATTGTACAATGCCATATTTCTTGGTTTCTGTAGAATTAGTCAGACCTTGTTGAGACCTTCCTGAATAGAGAAACTTTAGAAGCATAAAGTATAATTTTGAAAAGGCAATTGCAAGCTTGCTTTTACTGCAGCAAGGCCTGTGCAATCCATAAAATGGTGGCAGGTGGCTCAGGTGATTAAAGCTTTCTTAAGGCCATTGGGAAGGACCTGTAAAAGCCTAGGCGAAAGGTGCCTTTGCTTGCAGTGATTCTGCTTCGGCAGCATTTGATAATAAAGATTGTTTGAAGTGATGTTAGGACACCTTGCTGTGGGGAAGTTTTCTTCATCAGGATCAGCATATCCTGAGCTCTTTGTATGCTGCATGTTTATATTTGCTTCCCTCCTTCATCCAGCCTCCCCTGATTTCAGGGCATGAAACTGTTTCCCATGAACCAAAGTCCCAAATCCCAGTGACTTTGTGTTGGGAAATGACGGCAAACGCTGAATCGAGATCTGTGCTTTTCCCTCTAGGTTTCTCACATACTATTTTTCCATCCCACACCTCTTTCTCTCAAAGGCCTTTGTCATGGCAACCTGCCCTTCTCCAGAGGAGGGCTGGAAGCACATCCCCCTCAGGAGCTCCTTAGCACGAATCCAGCAGCCTGCAGGCTAGAGAGGGATGCAGAGCACTCCCTGTCCCTGGGGCCTGGGTGCTCAGTGTGCCCTGCCGGCACAGAGCCCCCAGGCACAGCTCTCACGGGGCACCTTTCTGTGCTGAGACCAGCCTGCTGGGCCGATTGGCATGATAGGCTGAATGTATTGATGGGGGAAAGGCAACAGAGAAGCAGAAAAGGTACTTTCTAGTCTTATTTAAAACCTTCATTATACAAGGAATCTTGAGGCCAAATTGAATCTTCAGAGTGAGTGTTACCCACTGTGTTGCCTCCCATGCTTGTTTCGGCCTCAGGAAGTGACCAGCATCAGGTCTGCTCCAGGCGGAGACCAGAGCGCTGAATGTATTGATGGGGGAAAGGCAACAGAGAAGCAGAAAAGGTACTTTCTAGTCTTATTTAAAACCTTCATTATACAAGGAATCTTGAGGCCAAATTGAATCTTCAGAGTGAGTGTTACCCACTGTGTTGCCTCCCATGCTTGTTTCGGCCTCAGGAAGTGACCAGCATCAGGTCTGCTCCAGGCGGAGACCAGAGCGACACACAGTTGGAAATGGAAGTTTCTTTTAGCACAAGTCATAGCAGCTTGCACTTGCTGTAGGAGATGGCAGGCCTTCCAGATGGCTGCAGTGCCGGGAAGTGACAACTGTGAAGTTCAGGGTGCCTCCAAATTCACTGCGGTGTGTTTTGTGTGACGCTGAGTATAGCATCAGCCTTGTTTAAGGAAGGCTCTGTATCATCCCTTCCTATTAAAATCAAAGGGACAATTCAGTAAGTTCTGTCTAGTGGAGTTTGAATGGACTTTGAATTAAATATCAAGCCCTTGATGAGGGGCAAAACTTACATTTCATGTGTGGACAAGAGATTTTCTTATATTACTTTTGTCTCAAAATGTTTAATTAATGTAGAGAAATTACACATTTAGATCTTGTGCAGATCTTGTCATTTAAAAGCCTCCTGTGAAAATGTCTCTCAAGCAACCTCGGCAAAGCACAGTTGTTTTCTTTTTTTTTTTTTTTTCATTGATACAGTTTTAGAAATTGACACGTGTGCATTGTTGCTGGTCTTTATTGAATCAAATAATCCATGATTATGTGGCACAGGGTATTTACAGAGCCTAGATGCTCTTTAATTCGTATTTTAAATCCAAGTATTTCCCTTCAGCATTTGCAGCCCAGACGTGACAGCTATTTCTTCCCAATAGGCTCTGTGCTGTCATGGCACAAACACCCACAAGGTTCTGAGGAACAGGCAGCCCAGCTCTGTATGGCAATGGTGGAGCAAATCTTATTCTCATAGAACTACGATGGTCTCCTAGTCCCAGCAAAATAATTTTTTTTCTACCCCAAACAGGGGTGTGCAGATAAGAGGGAAAACATTGCTTCATTATTTCTAATTTACATGATGCATTTTTAAAGAAGGATGTTTTGGCTCAGGTTCTCTTCCTTCGTTTGTCTCAGTTGTGCAACTGACAGCACGCAGATTGCTGCAGAGGGGTTCCCCTCTGCAGTCCTCGGGACATTATCTATATGTATGTGTAGTGTTTTGCATGGGTATTTTAAAGACCTGGTGTGCATGCTGTCAGTTAAAACCTGTATATATTCAAAAATATGCAGGCTTGCTTTAGTTGGGGATATTTAGGTACTGAAAATTACCCACCTGCAAAAATATGTGGAGAATCACAGTCATTGTGACCTGGAGTTCATAATAAACAAGGGAAACTGTTTTAAAAAAAAATCCCATTTAACACATAGCTAAAAGCAAAAAAACAAGCCAATCAATTAGACAACCCATATGAAATCAGAATTTAATTTTGCCTCTTTTTTTAATTTGCTCTTGACAAAATTATCTTCTGGTTTTTGGACTACGATGAAAAATTAGCAGAGATTTATTGTAAGATACAATATCACTTATTTAATGTTGGTTCCTTCTGAAGATGTTTTTGGGATAGAAGCTGAGTTCTGAAAACTTGCTAGAGAAGTGAAGTAGTCCATGCTGGGAGTACAGTTCTGTGCATACATTAACTTGCATTTGATGTCACTGGAAACTCCTCTTACGGACCCTACATATACAGTTCCAAATAGACCCAGTTATTTGAAAGGTTCGTTATAGTTAGTTAGGATTAGACTGGTTTGATATTTGTACATTCTGGAAAATAATTGAGAAGACTTTTTAATCAATTTAAATCGTGT